>NW_015165292.1:190995-212660 GCF_001447785.1 Gekko japonicus
TTCAAAGAGCCTTCACGCTCTTCAGTTTTAAATCACATTCCACATCATGCATGGCTTTGTCTTTGGTATTCTTAACGAAACTCTATTTGTAAAACATGGAAAACCCGATAATGGGTAATCCATGTCATTTTCTCTTTAACGCATTATTTTATTTCTATTTAAAAGGTTCAGCATTTAGGCCTTGGGAGCAGAAGGTCACAGAGCATGGACAGTTAGTAAAGTGGTGTCAGTATTACCCACCCCCTCAGCCTGGTGTGTGGCTGGAAAGAAATGGCCTTGAGCTTAATTTAGGAACTTTGCAGGCCCAATAAAGCATCAAAAGCAACAGCAGTAAAATGAACCACTGAAGAACATACAAGGAAGAAGCAGCCCAGCAGTTCTTTGAGATAACATGTTGGACTTGCTTTTTTCTTTGTACAGTGGACAGGACACCAATCATTGGTACTTACCTTTGTTCTGAGTGCCCTTCAGAAAGGGCACTGAAGATCCTGTCTCTGCAAATATTACTATGTTCATAGCCATTATGCTTCAGTTTTACCTGTAGCTGTAAAGCTGTTGGGTTTATGATAATTGTTCGTTACCCTGAGAACCACAATATTTTGGATGTTTTCTTTTTGAAGCAGTTTCATAATTGCTTGCTAAGCCACAAAGGTGCTGTCATTTGTTGACTTGAACACCCCCTTCCCCAACTGGAAAAAATAATTTAGAATAGAGATCTACCATGCAACTTGCTCAGCTTGGCTGGGCCCACCAGCAGCCACCACACAATTCATTATCACGACTTACATGACTTGCCTGGATCCAGAAGAGGCCACCACACAACTCATCCAGGCAATTTGTTTCCACAACTTAGGTGATTCACCCCAGGATATGGCACAACTTGCCACACTCAGGTGAACCTGGCAGTGGCTACTGCACAACTCGCCTGGGGGAATCACTACTGTATGACTTACACGACCTGCCTAGGTCCAGCAGCAGCAATGCAACTTGTCTGGGGTTGCCAAATCTGGCTTGGGAAATTCCTGAATACTTGAGAATAGGAGGTGAAAGAGCTCATGATAAGGACATGATGCAGTAGACTCTGCCCTCAAAAGCGGCCAATTCTTCCAGGGAAACAGATCTCTGTAGTTTGGAGATCAGTTGTAGTTCTAGAACTCCAGGGCCTGTTTTAAGGTTAGTTGCCCTAGGGACTTACTACCATGCAAATGTTACAACTTGCCTGGGCATGGCTCTGGCTACCACACAATTTATGCAACTCACCCAAGCCCAATTGTGGTAGCTACCAGACAGCTCACTCAGGCAACTCGCTATTGCGTAATTTTCACTACTGGGACCGATTTCACCAGTGGCCAATACAAGCTTGGGGTGGGCATTACTGAACAGAATGAATTTGGAAGGGGGAGAGAGGGAGAAGCTGAAGGGGGAAACAGAAAAGGGTAGATGGGTGAGAGGGAAAAAAGGAGAGGTTGGCAGGAGAAGGAAAAGCTAGACTGGGAGAGACAGATAAATGTTACTGGGCTGGTGAAAGAGAACGAAGCAGAGAAAGGGGAGGAACCATAGGGCTTGCCAGGGTGAAATAGTATGAGAGTGGATGGAGGGGGAAACAATATGCCCCCTACAAGTCCTTGTGTTATCTTAAGCCATTTTCCCCTGATCAGGTTGTTTTAATGAATGTTCTATAGGCAAAACTACAATACAGAGCTTTGTGTATGCTCCTCCATGTCCATGGAGCTTCTGTCTAAAGGTCTCTCCGGTATTTTTTTTTAATGAAAAAGTCAGTTCTTTCCATGCATAAGCTGCATACCAACTGGAGTGAGTGGAGAAGTCCTGTTAGTTGGGGGTGGTATATACTTGAAGAATGAAGCTGCCTTATACCAAGTCAGGCCATTGACCTATCAAAGTTAGTATTGTCTACTCTGACTGGCAGTGGCTCTCCAGGTTCTCAGGGGGAGATGCTAGGGACTGAACCTGGGACCTTCTGCATATGAAGCAGATACTCTATCTCTGAGCCATGACCTTTCTAATTATGTGGGGACAGAGGTGGGGCATGCACGGAAGTTCCTCAATCATGGCAACCAAAAAACACCACTTTGAAGTACACAGAGACAGTGCATTGGCAGCTACCATCTTATCTTGAATAGAAGCAAATGACATTAGAGAGGACTATGCATTTGAAATAGACCAATAAAATCTAAATGTGTATTTTCTTCAATAACACATGTAGTATATTTGCAAATACCAATATGACATTAAGGCTACTGTCATATTAAGCAGAAATACATGGCTGATTCATCAGTAGCAAATAACTGAATGACAGGGTTAATACAGAATTTATAAATATTAAAATAGAGCATTAATTTTAAACCTAGCTGTGCAATAAATACTTTGGCCACACTGTCAATTGATGATTTGGATAATTCAGAGAAATTAAGGGGAGGCTTGGAAGTTATCCAAAATATCTTGATGCGGTTAATGACAAAATAAGAGTTATTAGCTTATCATAATTGCAGCCAATTTTTAAAGTAATGGAGTAATCCACTGTGGATTGCTGCAAGGAAGTGGAACAAAGCGTGTGAAATGAACAGATGGATTTGATTTTAAACAAATTAGGCCCACTCCCTGGGATGTAACAAGTGATTTTGTAGTTTTCCATGTTATGGGTTAACTTCCCACTGCGACCTTCTCAGACTGCTTGCTATTTTTTTCCTTGTCATTAAGCACAACCCTGAAGGAGCACAAGGGCTTATTACTTTCCATTGCAAATCTCTAGTCTTCAGTCTCCAGGCCAGTAAAGGATGCTTCATACAAGATACAATTTACATGCAGCAAAATCACCATGTATGTGTGTTTACCAAATATTATAAGGTACATACAATATTCACATACTTTCCTACATGGACTTCCATCTTTCCTCTTTTCTCAGTGAGCCCTGAAAGCACAGTATATAGTCAGACATGCAGAAAATCCAGCACTTAAGATGTGAAACAATTTGTTGCCTTCATCTATAATTCATTCTTGGCAAAAACGTGAAGGAAAAAAGATGAAGATAGCTCCCAGCAAGGACAATGTGCAGTCCCTTTATGTTTATGGAAAGATGCACAGCTCCTGATGGTAGAATGCCACATCCATAATCTAGAGCTGCACACGTGGCATCTGCTGCCAGTTAGAAAACCATGTGTATACATCCCTCAGATGGTCTAAATATAGAACAGGAATGAGGGGGATGCACACTAAATGCAGTTTCTGTGAAAAGTGTCTGGAGCTGTCAGATGACAATGCCACCAATCTGAACTGAGGTAGATGCCCTTTTAAATGTACATGTAGGGACTGTTCATTGAAGCATGCATACATCTCTGCAGAATAGCTCTTACATCAAGCAGTAGAGGCACACTTCTGGGTGGGTCTTGTTGACAACTTGGCCTTTCATAATGTTACATGCAGCGTTTCTCCTACAAGCCAAAACGGAAAAAATTACAAGATTTAAACTGAAAATTACAGAGGAGGATCAGCCTCCTGGAGTCAGCTATTACTGGTTGCTGTAAATCTACTTCAGGAGGGTCAGATAGCATGTACACAATCTCATCTGAGAAGCTGATAGACAGAACAGCACAAATAGTTCACCCCCACAGTGTAGGTTACAAAAGATTGATGGCCCTGTCACAGATTACACTAAGCCTCATAGCTGTATCTTGTGGAGGGGGTCAATTCATCTTAGTACAAAGTACATAAACACACATGGTGTTGGTACTGAAGAGTAAGACTGTCTAGAATTCTGTGGTAATTCAAAAACTCCACAACAAAAACTCCAATTCTGCAACTGAATGCTGTGTTTATTTGCCTAAAAAGAAGTAGTAGTGGTGGTAGGGGGGAAGGATCACTTACCAGCAGCTATACAATGTCTTGATTTTTAGAAATAATACAGTTTGAGTGGAAACACATTTCTATCTTTAGTTTACTCAAACAGAATCAGAACCATCACACTTGACAATCATAGCCATTGATTCTTTTCTGAACTAGGTAGCACAGCCTCCTCAAAAAGCAAACACAACTAATGTGCCATCAAGTAGGAATTCTGGGGTGGGTGGGTGACAGAGACATTGTCCTAACATTTAAATTCAATAAACTTTAATTTGGGGGGGGGTCTTCTAAGGTATGATACTTGACAGGACTTGTGAATAGTCCAAAAGCATAATGCCAAAAATTCATACCTTGGAAGTGGCAAAACAAATGTACGCCAGTTTCTCATAACCACACTTGCTCTGTCACTCATTTCATACACATGCACATCTGAAGTGTGGCCACAGGTATACAGATAGACAACGGGTACTAATTTTCAAGGTTATTGAACTAGGCCATCACGAATAGTTAACATTTTACATTCCAAATGCAGAGTTATATATATTAGGGCTATTACCATTCTATACTGCTATAAAATGGATTCAGGAGAACGAGCATGTAAATTGAAAAGAAAACTAATGTCTCTTCAGACACTGGAAGCAAGAAGGAAATTTGTTGCTAAATGGGAAACGTTGCCTGCAGTTAAGCCAATGAACCTCCCACATAGGCACTGTGTTGGTTTCCAGGTGACATTCTTTTGCACCAGTGTAGGTATACTGGTCATTTGATTTTATTTTATTTGAATAAACAAATGAGAAAGAGGAGGCTGCTTAGGAGAACTGAAACATAAATGCATAAAGATTTCTTCAAATCCATCTAAGGTTCATTATTAACCTATGCATCAAATGTACCACTTGATAATTATACAACCTGTAATAACACTCAGATTTTTCTGGGAAGTCTCATCCCCACCTCTTTTCTCGAAAGCGCTGTGTGCTTTGCAGCAATATACCAATATAACAATGGGATTGACTCAAAGGTGAAACACTTAGAAGTGTTCCTAGTTTCAGCTGCAACACTGAAGGCAACCCACAGGCTGCAACCTATAGGTGCACCACAGATCTGATTCCTTAAACATCTGTTTATAAATGTTCCTGTATAAACTGCTCTTCAAAATTTAAATTTTATTCTGAATGTAAAAGTTCTTATTTTTCCATTTTCTGTAGTACAAGACAATATCTGAATGCTACATCTCTTGCATGAAATTGTCAAATTCTAATAAAACAACAAGTTTCACGGATATAAAGACCTTCTCAAACGAATCACATAGTTCTGAACTAGCTTATTAAAAGTTTTAAATTACAAAAAGGAAAAAAAAATCCTTAAAAAGATCATTTCAAGGTCATCAGGGGGGAAAAGAGACAATTTATTGATACTAAAGCCTTTACTGTAATAAACCAAATATATTTACAATTTATACAAATGGATCTTCAACAAAAAATACAAAAAACCCCATATCCCAAGAGGCAAAACCAGGAAACAAGTTTATCCAAGATACCACTGCTTTACATAAGACGGAATGCAGGTGGAATTGAAAGAACTGAAACATAATCCACATATTCTGGCAATGATCATGATCTTTATGAGGTCCTAAGGGTGCCGGTGGTGGTGGGGGGCTGCAACAGTCTTAAGCTGACTCTGCTTTTAAAATCCACCAAAACTATGCTACTTCATCCATCTTGCCTTCTTGCTTCACAATGGTCCAAGTAGCCAGTTGCTGGATGTCAACAAAGTCGCCTTCTGTTTAATACATGCTGAACAGCATCACGTGAAGATGTGGAAACCAAGTTCTTCCTTTTTTATTAAAAAAGGTAAAGCCTTTCTACTTCTACAAATTAAGAACATTTTGGCCCAGTTCAACTCTTAGAAGTTAAGTTTACAACATTTCTGTTTTCAGTAGATTACTTCATAGACAGTAGCTTTCTTGTCTCCTGAGCCCGTGACTATGTATTTATCATCTACGGAGATATCACAGCTCAACACAGATGAAGACTCTTTGGACTAGAAGAGAGAAAGAACATCACTGTAGTTAAAATTGGAAAAGTAACACATACACGCTTCTTTTCTCTAGCCCTCATGAAACCAAGGTCAGAGTTCATCTCCCTCATATATAAAAGCCGAATGGTGGTGGCACTTGTCTAGAACATTGCACACACTCAGGAATTGGTTGGCGCCCTGGTGTGTCAGAATCTGTCCCTATCCACTGGCTGCATTGCTTGAGTCTCGCCTCCAACATTCTAAACAGTTTGCTGTTCCCCTCCCCCCCATAGCCAGACAGAACACAGTGGTTATTTGCATATGCAGCCTCATTGGCCTTTGCCTCGGAACACAGAGGTCGTTTGCATATGCGACTTGATTGGCTTTTGCCTCTAACATTCTAAACAGTTTGCTGTTCTGAGGTAAAAAGTGTCCAATCTCCAGGTGAGGGCTGGAGATCACTCAGAATTACAACTGCTTTCCAGATGGCAGAGATCTGGAGAAAATGGTGGGCTCTGTATCCTTATATGCTGCTGAGGTGGCCCCCGTATGACAGCCAATGTGACATAGCAGTCAGGGCTTCAGAACACGGGAAAGGCTGCAGGTGTGTAGGGGGTGGAAAGCTGAAGTGAGGGGGAAATAAAGGTAGGTTGATGATTGGCTGGGAAGGAGATAGGGTTGCCAACTCCAGGTGGGAAATTCCTGGAGATGTGAGGGATGGAGCCTGGAGAGGGTGAGGTTTCAGGAGGCGTGGGACCTCGGACAGGTACAAAGCCATAGACTCCACCCTCCAAACCAACCATTCCCTTCTGGGGAACCATCGTTGCCAATCTCCAGGTGAGGGCTGGCGATCACTCAAAATGACAACTGTTCTTTAGGTAGCAGAGATCAGTTTCTCTGGAGAAAATGGTGGACTCAGTGTCATTATACCCTGCTGAGGTCACCACAGCAAATTGACACTGAGTGTCCAAGGCCGGGGCACCCGCCCAGAGCCTCTTTCTAGAGCTCATTGTATTTATTTCCACTAGGAGCCTTTTTCCTAGTATTTCATAAAGCAGTTTGGTGACGGTAAGAGCCAGTGGCAAGGTTTATACGTAAGGACAAATGGTAGCTTCTCATGTTTACTTAACATATTCATATATATTTACTTAGACGCAACGTGGTTAATGATGCAACATTAGGAGACCAGCTGTTGGAGATCCACAGACTCACATATTCCCATTTCCCCTTGTGCATGGCTCAGAAATTACATTTCTGCTTTCATGGCAGAATTTATTTTGTTGTTGTAGCCAAACCACAAATTATTATTTCTTTTAATTAATTTATACCCTGGCTTTCTTCCCTATCTTACATTTTATCCTATCAACAATCCTGTGAGGTCAGTTCAGGTGAGAAAGTATGATGGGCCCAAGGTCACCAGTAAATTTCCATGGCAAAGTGGGGATTGGACCTTGCGTCTCCCAATCCTACTGTGATATTCTCAGTACTACATAAGGATATTACCACCAGCCCCCACCTCCAAATCCTCTTTTTGCTTAGCTGTTACTCTTACCTGGAATATACTGGCACCATATGGGGTCCGCCAAGCATTTAGGAGGTTATCTTTTCCAGTACTTACAAACCATTTGCCTGAAAATGATCAACAAGAACTTAGTAGACCACCCTATACAAACTACCAAATGTATATATTTTCCTGTTCCCTGGTATGTTGATCATATGGCTAAATATAATCCAGGTATGATTAATATGTTAATAGTTCAGTACACTGAACAGCAGAGAATATGGAAGATCACACAGGATAACTCTAGTCCTGATATGCATATCCTTCAATAACCATCTTTTTGCATTTGCTGTGTAGCTTACCAGCAGAGACTGCCTAAAATCAGCCTCACGCCACCCTAAGTTGTGATTCAGATCACCTCACCTTTGTAAAGTGACATACATAAATCATTTAACTAAACAGGCATATATAGCTCAGTAAGGAATGAGCAACATTCAAAATTCTTGACAATCAAACTACCACATCCATGCCTTAATGGTACTGCCACTTTATATACATAAGCTTTCTCTCACAATTTTCCTGAAAAGGATGGTAAAAATGAGTGAGACTTACTTTCCAGCTGTTAAATCAAGATGAAATAAAAGCATTTAAATGTCTCGTGCTTGCCTTAAAACAGCCAGCTGAGGTGTAATTAGCATGTAGAAATTCAGGTGGTTTATTCCAACTTACCACAGTAAGCAAACTTGAGTGACAGCACACAGCTCTCGTGAAGATGAAGCTGATACTTGTCCGGTTTATTTACATGCAGTACTTCCACATTACTACTCTCCATTCCAACAGCAAGCCATTCTCCCGTGGGACAATAGCCAAGGGAAAAAATCTTGGGGGGAAAAATAGGGGTTTATACTCCTTGCACAAGTAACAAGAGATAAAACAGAAAACAGCCTTAAGACATTTTGCATCTCTTAAAACATGGGAGTGAAGATTGTTCCTTTTCAGCACCAAAAGGTAAGATGGAAAAGTAATCAATAAGTAGTGGGTCTTGTAATTTCATCACACATGAAGCAGTGGCATACTTGACTTTTCACCTGCTTTACCTGCCAATGGTTTAATGGCATTTATCCCCCTCCCCATTGCTGTCACTACCCCAGCTTAGGCAAAAAAGGGGGGGGGGGAGAAAGCCAAATTAAATTCAGATAGGCACTCAAAAATATATCAGAATACTATTTTAATAGCAGTCTACATACATAAAAATATATGTCACTACCAGCAATGGCTTTCCCCCAAGGTAAACGCTTTGTCTAAAAGCAGTTTTGGCTATACCAACAGCCTATGTGAATATAATTATTAATATTAATATAAAAAACTTCACCCAACTACAATCTGGAATTTGTAAAGTATCATATTAATCAGTGTATTTTAAAAATATAGGAAGACATATTAGGCACCTGGGATGTGAAGTCATGCTGCTGTAACTGCCTGCCTTCTCTCAAGTCCCAGGATCTCACAGTGTTGTCCAGACCTCCTGTCCAGAGCTTGGTACCATCATTAGAAATGTCAATACAGCTGGCTCCATCTGTGTGGCCCTGGAATTGCCTGATAAAACAAACCAGATTGAATAATGATTTCCTGCCAGAACGCAAGGTAAACACTGTTGTATTGTTAGTTTTGGACTCTGTATGTGTGTCATCTCCCCTGCGTCAACTGATGTGTAGCAAAAAACAACCCTGCCCCCCACAACCCTTGACGTGAAATATGCTCACTGTACACAAACTATTCTGCAGGTGCCAGAGAATGTGAAATGGACCACAAAGCAGCTAAACAAAATCAGCTCCACATCTGTACAGATTTGCAAAGGTAAGAAGACTATTTAAGAAGCTGTAACATAATCCATTATGACACTGGGAAATAAAAACTTAAGCGATTACTAAACTAACCTAAAAAGTACAAAGGACAAATTGCTTGAGCAGAGGCAGGCAGTTGTTTATAGGGTTTTTTTAAAGCTGTAAATCAAGAATGTAAAAACACACTAAAAAGATTCAACTACATAAACTCATGCAGGAAGGGATCCAAAACCACTAAGTTTTCTACTTACAGTGGCTGAGCCTGCAAAATGATGCCCTTGGTAGCAAATAGGCCATGAGCAGTGTTCCTGTTATGCTGTGCTTGGGCATGCTAGTGCACTAATTTTTAGCCTGAAATGCACAGATTTTTGCCTGAGCTCAGGGCAACATAATTCTCTCCTGCTTACATCCTTCTTCAGGGCGGCTGCTGCCTCCCTCAATCACACAGGAGAGATACAAAGCCAAGCCTCCCTTCCCTCCATTGGCTTTCAGGAGGGAGAGGAAGAGAAAGAGAGAGAGAGAGCCCACACACAAGAGAGAACAAATTCAGAGTCCCATGGCATCTTTAAGACCAACAAAGTTTTATTTAAGGTATAAGCTTTTGTGTGCACGCACGCTTCTTCAGAGGGAGGGGGGATTCCAGAAAGATTAGCTAAGTGTTACTGCATTTTGTTCCAGATCCAAGTCTTTTGCACACACACCTTGGAGCAGGAAAAGGTGCATGCGTTGCCTCTTGCAAGCGACCTGAAGGTTGTACCAAACTATCAATCTGTACTGGGGAAGAGGCTTGCAAAACAGGGCTTGGCTGGAGCAACAGGGTTCCCTCCAGTATGGTGTAGTGGTTAAGAGTGGTGGACTCTAATCTGGAGAACTGAGTTTGATTCCCACTTGTCCACATGCAGCCAGCTGAGTGACCTTGGGTCTGTTACAGTTCCCTCAGAGCTGTTCTCTCAAGAGCAGTTTTCTCAGAGCTCTCTCAGTCCCACCTACCTCGCAGGGTGTCTGCTGTGGGGAGAGGAAGGGCAGGAAATTGTAAGCCACTCTGAGACTCTGAGTGAAGAGTGGGGTATAAATCCAACTACTCCTCCTCCTCCTCCTCCCTACCCCACTATTTCCTCTTTCCATTCCTTGAGAACCCCTACAGCTGTCATGACAAAGAGCACGGAGGCTGCCCTTTTTGTTTGCAATGACTGTCACTGCCACGTGGACTCCTGAAGAGAATACAGGATGGGGTGGGCAAGGCAGACATAGCTTGCAATGGGATGTGCAAGTGACAAGAATGCCCATTAGAAAGAAGGGGAGAGCCAGGAAAGCCCATGGACTCCCTTGGGCTGCACAGAAAGATTGCATAGGGTGCCAGGAAAACCAGCAATAGTGGCTCTGGGAGTGGAAGAAGGGCCCCTGTGGCTAGAATTCACGCTCTCAATGTGCAATGATTGTTTTGAAAGTGGAAGGAGAGCCCCTGGAAGCAGGGTGAGTGCATGTGATCTCAGAGAGCAGAATGACAGCCCTGGGACAGCCTGGGAGGAGAATAAGTTTCTCTGGGGGGTTTGAATGACAGCCTGGAGGGTGGTATTCCTCTGGACAGCCCTGTTAGTCTATTGCAGCAAAATAAAACAGAAATCTAGCATAGGGTTGCCAGCAATTTCAACATTCAAAATGCTTATTGCATAACAAAGTCCAAGTCTAATTCAAAATGATCCATAACATGAAACGATGTGAATAAAGATTACGTATGAAAACAAAGTGCTTGTGTGCATAGTTCTTGCCAATACAGGGTGTGGGTGTTGCTTGTTTTCTTTTCCTGCTTTTTGTAAAGTATTTTCCAATTGCAGAATCCTGTTTCTTTATGTTTTATGCAGGTGTGTCTAATTAATGATTTCCTTGTGAACTTAAGTGGTATGTTTTTTTGCACTTTTCTAAGCATATTGCTTCAGCTTTAGTGCTTGATGTGAAATCATGTTGATTGTATTGATTAGTTTTATTTTTGTTTCATTTCATGTTTTTCCTTTTGTACAGTGCATTTTTCATGTATATGTTATAGAATCCTTTGGATACGTGAATGTATTGTTCCTGTACTCTCTTCTGAGGAAGCATTCTGTGAAATGATTTTCAAGTCAATGGCATTGTTAAGATAAGAAAGAAATCAAGGAACACCCACACCTTTTATTGGCAAGAACTATGCACACAAGCACTTTGTTTTCTTAAGTAATCTTTATTCAAGTCTTTTCATGTTATGGATCATTTTGAACTGGACTTGGACTTTCCTATGCAATATGCATTTTGAATATTGAAACTGTGACCTTATCATTCTTCATCGGACTTTAGATGATTGGAACTTTCTAATATAATATAATTTGTGAATTGTTTTCATTATTGTCCATGGTGTTTCTGTTTTGGCTTCCACATGGAGATTGGCAACCCTAGTACAATTTGACTCACAACTTTAATGCTAGAGGCTCTTTTGGCTCACAAAGTAGAATTTTTGTTCATAACACAGTCATAAGCTGTCATCATTATTTAACATTATTTTATGTTTTGAACCTTGGTGTTCAGAAATCCCTCCTCTCAGTAACAATCTTCCTAATCCCTAAATTGGATTTTTCCATACTGCAATTAGTTTTTTTCCATGCCGTAACAGCAAAAGGGGAAGAATGACTATCATGGGACTTGTTATGAATCATAGTATGACTGAAGTCATTGGTCTGAAAATTCAAGGAGCGATCAGTTAGTGCATTCTTTTTATTGTCTACTACAAGTGAGGGTAAGAAGTGAACCACAACAAATCAGCAGCCAATTCTTAGTACTCAGGAAACTTGGCAAAAACTCACTGCTACACAATCATTAAGTACATAAACAGAGGGTAAAATATTGGCTTCTCTAAGTTCACTATATGAACCTAAATGACTTCTCCTTTGTGCAGGCCAATGGGGAAAAAGTCAAAATTTTCTTACCACATTAAGGTTTCCTGATGTCTAATCTTCAGGTTTTATTTATATCATGGCCAGTATTCAACCATTACTTGGTCCTATTTTGGGAGTTTAGTCCCAGAAGTTCCTTACAATTTACCTACGTTTATCACTCTTCTCTTGAAACAACTCACACAGATGGGTTATTTATTCCAGTGACCATAGTGTATCCAACCATCCTCCAAGGAACCTTCCTTCAGTCTTCAATGGAAGCTGAGGAAGGCTTCACATTTTGCTCAGTGGTATGGAACAAGGGTAGGATCCACCACAGTTTATTCAAATTGTCTGCAGGATTATTATTTTTTGCATCCTGCAGTAGTTTTCCATATGATGAATTCCCAGACACGCAGATAGTAGATGCCACAAAGAGGCTACTCTCCTGGCACAGTGCGTACCCATCTGCTCCTATGGTTTGTTTGCTTGTTTTTTACTGCTGGCACATTAACTTATAAGAATTAAGAAAGAAATGGCCGCAAGCTGAAACATCATCTTCTTCAGACATTGCTTTTCCTTACTTATACAAGTCTGGAAGAACTAATAGAACATTAAAGATGTGGGGTTTTTAACATCCTTCTCTACATATCCATGTAAAATACAAAGCAACACTGATGTCACACAGCTGATCTCATGAAACATTTCATGAAAAATTGTAAATTGACTACTTACAGTTATTTATTTCTATTCCCTAGAAAAAGGTTCACTTTCATGTTACAGTGCCTACTCATTTAAAGGCCAACCCATCATGCAATCAGCTCTCAAATGGATTTTATGGTAACATGGATGAATTAGGGGAACAGTGGACTGCAAAGGTGGGAATCAGAGATATGGTGTGAAATCTCAGTGCAGCTACATTACAAACACTGCAGCTCCAACTATGCTTTATGGATTAGGTGCGAAAGACATAAATGATCACGAATCTCAAGTATAACTGAAGCCAGATCTGCTTGGACAAGACAAAGACATCTACATTTCTTTGACAACCCCCTTCTCCCCCCCCCCCCACCAACCAGGGCAAATATTAGTCCAGAATTGAATGAATGGGTTGGATACAGATGAAAGTTTCCAATGGCAGAATGGAACTTTTCTGCCTCCCTTATCTCATTGCATTACCACTGCTCTCTATGAAATTCTTCTCCTGGGGGAGCAGGGGGCCTGGAGGACTGACATGAGGAGGACCTGCAGTGGAAAGGGGGGGGGGTTCAGTCTGTGTTTTGCAATGCAGTGATTGCACTATGCAAGCAGAAATTGGAACTGGGCATCAAATCAGCACAATGTCAACATTCATTTTAAAATGAACACCACAACACTATAAAGATGGGCTTGAATAAGGAACACCAGATGATGTCCTATTAGCCAGAAGGTGGGATGAACAGCATTTTAAGAAGCCAGCATGTGGGGCTTCAACGCTCTGCATTGCCCTTTTCCCTAATTAGAAGAAACAAAGTCAGAATATACAAATGTGGTTTCTTTGCATAATATGTAAAAACTACATACTTTGATTTACTTGAATGTTAGACCTTAGTGTAGAATTTTGATAGCCCCTTTAGATGCAGACTTTACATATCACTTTTTGTAATTAAGATAACTAATTGGATCTAAGTGTCTAGAAATGCTTAGTGCATAAACTTTGATGCTTTAAATAGCCTCTCATTACCAAGGCAGGTGCAAATGTTGTTGTGCTTGCTGAGATTTATTGTGGGCCACTGCCAATTTTATAGTGATGTATCAGAAGTTATTCTTGTGGTCGACCAAACACTGTCATATTACTATGCTATTTTAGGCAGATAAAAGTCACTGCCGTGCCAAGATTTCTACATCAAGGTATATCAATACATTTATTCTTCAGTCTTGAAGGCTCAACAGGAAATAGGCCACAGAAATTACTGATGTGGGCATTATGTTAATTGTACCCCCTCCCTACCACCATTCTATTCTTTGGAAGTATTAGAGACTATAAAAGCAATCTCTTAGGCTCTCAGGAGATCAGCAGCCACACACACACACACACAAATTAAAAAATACAGAACATGAGCTAATTTCCAACTTTATCCTTTCAGTTATGCAAAAGCTTTAAGTACTGTCCAATGCTTTTACACCATTGCTAGCATGACATATCCCAACAATAGTATAACTACCTCAGTGTGTCCTCTCACCCTAAAAAAAAAGAATGCTAATGGTGATAAGCAACAGACTGGTCTGGAAACAATGCAAGTTCCTTGATGGCAGAAGAGAACAACTGCAAACCCATCATTTGGGTTCTCCCAACAGTGACAGCAGCCACGAAATTAAAAGATGCCTGCTCCTTGGGAGGAAAGCGATGGCGAACCTAAACCGCATGATAGATAAAAAGTAGAGACATCACCCTGCCAACAAAAGTCCGCATGGTCAAAGCAATGGTATTCCCAGTAGTCATGTATGGCTGCGAGAGTTGGACTATAAGGAAGGCTGAGCGCTGAAGAATAGATTCTTTTGAACTATGGTGCTGGAGAAGACTCTTGAGAGTCCCTTGGACTGCAAGAAGATCAAATCAGTCAATCCTAAAAGTAATCAACCCTGACTGTTCCCTGGAAGGCCAGATAATGAAACTGAAGCTCAAATACTTTGGCCACCCAATGAGAAGGGAGCACTCACTGGAGAAGACCCTGATGCTGGGAAAGATTGAAGGTCAAAGAAGATGGGGACGGCAAAGGATGAGATGGTTAGACAGTGTCATAGATGCAACGAACATGAAATTGAGCCAACTTCAGAGCACAGCGGAAGACAGGAAGGCCTGGTGTGATCTGGTCCATGGGGTCGCAGACTCGACTGCACGACTGAACAGCAACAAAAAACAACAGAATTCTCTGGCTTTCTCAGACATTCAGCTAGACAATAACTAGTATTATATAATGTTGTATTTACACCAAACCAACTGGAATGGAGCTTCCGAATACCTTCTAGGAGTTCAACAGAATAATAGAGCTGAAATATGAGAAAGGTTCTTATTTGCCTAAACATATTATTTAAGCTGATCATGGTTTAGGCAGAAGAGTCATACTAGACTACCATTCCAGAATTCATTGTTTTATGAACTGTGAAATCTTGCAGCTTTTATTACTAAGGAGAAACCTTTGAAGAAACAATCCTATGATCTATCACCACTGTCAGTAATTAACTAGAAGTTAAAACACAAAGAGATTCCTAACATTCAAATGAAAGGCTTTGACAAAACAGATGCAATAACGTAGTTAACTGGAACTGCTGATGGTGCAGAGGATGTGTGCTGCCCTGTGGGATATGGAACAGAAAGTGGTACACAGCAAATGGAAATCAAGGAATGATAGGCTGAAAAAAGAATGGGAGAGACATGAGTGGAAGTAGGCAGGTTACTATGTTGCAATTAAGGAGCAGTAGAGGAATTAAAGGGTCAGTTGAACATAGGAGAAGTTCTGGAGCTGAAAGGGCCCTCAAGAGGACAAAGATGTACTAAAGCATGACCAGCAATGGAGGAGAGACTCGTGATTTGCATATGAAAGGCGAGCCAGTTAATTTTGTAATGGCTTGCCATAATTTCACTACAATACTGTCAACTGCCCACTACAGGAACAAATCCAAAGGGGAAAAACTGGTCAGCCTCTCATTATTTACAGATTTAGGCAAAAAGATTTTTGTTTTAGTTTATACGTTGTACCTAAATGCATGGCATGCTAAAAGCAATTGAGGGCAACCAGGTAGCCTGAAAATGAGCTATTAATATTCTGGTCACTCAGCATTTCCAGAAATGTTTGCAGAGCACACCTGCTGTGCTTTGAGGAAGCAAAGATGGCTATCAGCCATTAATCTTTTTTAAAAACGTTTATTTACATATAGTCACAAATAAAAATTGTTTGAATGAAAAAAATTGGGCACCTGCTAGCCTTTTCAACATCCTGCACATGCTCTCTCCCTGCCACCATATGTAAAATTAAACTTTCCACATGCCATTGCAAATATTTTAAGTACTTCCGCTAGCCTGAAAAACTTCATCAATGCATGATGAAAGATGTCACACATGATCAGTTAGCTACAACTGTAGCTAGTTGTTACATAGACCTAAGAACAGGTTAGCCTGAAAATGCCAATAGTTTTTGGAAAGGAGATAGAAGGGGCACAACTGTGTGTACACAAAAAGCATTAATAATTGATGCCAAATTCTAAATAGTGTATTAAGGAAAACTCAATTCTGAATAAATTATGTAAATTAACTTCACACATGCAGAGACGGACAAGGAATATTCTGAAAGGGACCAATTCACACATCTGGCCACTGAAATCTTGCCAAGTAGTTTGTCTGACCTGAGATTCCACCAGGCATTGCACATATACTTTAAGTGGTAGAAAAGAGTAGGAGTCCAGTAGCACCTTAAAGCCTAACAAAATTTGGGGTAGGGTATAAGCTTTCGTGAGTCATTGCTCACTTCTTCAAATACAGATAGAACTTTAAGTGGTCTGATGGGCTGCACTTTTAAACATGCCATTGCAAATATTTGTGGAAACAGATAAAGGACTGTGAAGGGTTAATTCTTCCAAGACCCAGAGAGCCTTGAGGCTGTTCCAAGAGATCTGACTGGTTAGCATCAGCTGATCAGAGAAAGTCTGGAGAGAGCTTCATACTGAGGATTCAGTCAGATTTCTGCCTTGACTGAGTTGAGTACTGAGTGTCTGATTTCAGCCTTAGCTGAGAGCAGTTTAACACAGACAGGAGAACAGCATGGAAATCAGCAAGAAAGTCTGGGAAGTAGGTGAAGACTCCCATTTGGGCCAAGGAAAGGCGATAGATCGTCTAGAGAGAGAAGAAAATTCCCTACGCAGTCAAACAGGGAGTTAGCTCTGAAGAGTACAGAGATCCCTGGTCTGGTGTGGTTAGAAACTGCCTGTAGAAACCTTAAAAGTCAGAGAAAACTCTCAAGACAAGTACTGATGTTTCAAGAGAAGGGGTTTGGGTACTGGAAAGAATGTACCAGCCTTCTGGAAACCAAAGGAATCAGAGAATATTCAAAGAAAGTGTACTGTAGTGTTTGGGGAAAACACTGGAACAAAAGCCCCTCAGCATAAAGATTTAAGTAACTCTGGCTCCGATCAGATACAGAAGTTGCCGCGGGAGCGGCACGAATGCCGGGTGGATTATAAGGACACAATCACACAGCAACATCTGGCCAGTGTAGCGCACCCGTTGCATCCGGCCGAAGATGCAGAGTAAAAAGCTACCTCCGAAAGTCCACTAGCAAACGGCTTGCAACTGGCTGCTGCCGGACTTTCTTTGTGTGATCGCTCCAGCATGCTACTCTTGCGTCGTTGGAGTGCGCCAGGAACGTGCGCCGAGAAAGGAAATTGGCGTCGCATCTGATCGCGTTTGCAGCGGGACACACTGTGCCGCCGCAAACAGCCACGCCTCCCCCCCCGCATTTCCCGGCAAGTATGAACGGGACCTCTGAATAGCTTAAGAAACTCTCACTAACCTGGAAGAAAAGAATTAAAGTTTGTGCATGTACTGGTTTTACCTCAGAAAGGTCAACCTCTGATTTCACCTGACTTTCCCCCCTCTGTATTAAATGAAATATTTTGTTATTTTTGAATTTCAAAATACCTCAAGTGCCATTTAAGTTGCTTAAGTTAAAGGGGGCCCCCACCCCTTCCCTCAGGTTCCTGGCCTGAGCCAGCAGTAAAATATCACACGGTCACAGGGTGGGACATCCAGAGTTCTTCAGGAAAGAAGAAAACACATTACGACGGCAGCTCAGTCAGTAAAGGGAAAGAAAAATGGAGGGAAAATCTTGCCTTTGAGGGAGGGAAGTGGTAAGGGCTAGAATGTTGTGGTTTTAAGGAAAACAGCATTGCACTTACCTGTAACTGTTGTTCATTGAGTGATCACCTGTGCAGTCACACATGGGTACTGCACAAGCACAGGCCTACCACTGGGAGGTTTTGGAATCTCAAAAATGCTTGAGGGTGCTCCGCCTCCTCCCCAATGCTATTTCCCATCTTTTGCAGCATGGTATAGAAGGGGCAGAGTACCCTTCCCTCAGTTCTTCTCTGCTGGAGCCACAGTGAGGTAACATTATCAGGTTTATTTTAAGAGCTCACAGCAGGGCAAGAGAGGGGGATGTGTGACTGCACAGGTGACAATTCAATGAACAACAGTTACAGGTAAGTATACCCGTTTTCATCATCATGGTACCTGTGCAGTCCCATATGGGACAGTAGTGAGATTATTTAACAATCATAAGAAGGCCAGTGTGAGCCCTCAGAGACTGTAGGACCATTCTTCCCACTGCTTCATCTCTCATGGCATCTATGTCCATCAAGGAGGAAGACCATATTGCAACCTTGCAGATGGAGTTAATAGTGTTTTGTCCTTTTTCATGTTTTTTATTGCCTGGGAAATTTCTTGAATTGTTATTGTTTGGTTTAAAATTTTTCTATGACAAACATTTTTTGTATAGTCCTGATAGAGCATTGATAAATTGGTCTTGTATTTCATTTTCTGCATAAGTAATTTGATCTCCTTTCTTTACACTTGTTATTACTCTTTTTTTCTTCCTTAGACAGTATGCCAAGAATCTGCCAGATTTGTTCACATTTAAAATGCCTCTGGTTTGGAAAAAAAAATTTCTATACCTCTTCCATTTCTAACATGTCTAATTGGGTTGTTGTCTGTTCTCTGCTAGCGTGTCTTTATTGGAGGTTTTGTTTGTGCCCTTGTTCTAATCTCTGGATTTTTTCTACTATTATCTTGGTTTCTTCTGATTTTTCTCTTTTCTTCTTGGTAGCAGCTGCTAGTAAAATTCCTCTTTAAAAAGCTTTGCTTGCTTCCCAAATTGTAGCTGAGGACGTTTCTTATGTATTATTTTTTAAAATTCTTCCACATTTTTCTTATATTTGCTTACTACATCTTCTGGAAGTAGAAGAGCATCATTTAATATCCATTTTCCTCTTGATTTTCTGTTCCATTGTCAAACTACTTCTATGGGATTATGAACTGCAAATATTTTCAGTTGAATGTCTGCTTTGTCTAGATTTATTGTTGCTTTTTGATAGCCAGCAGATATGTATTATTGAATGTGCTTGATGTCTATCCAAAAAGAACGTAAAATCTCTACCATTTGCATTCTCAGTCCTCCAATATCTTCTAATTTTAGCATTTTGAAATATTGGAATACATTTTGGGGTAATTTACCACCTTTAAAATTCCTTGATCTATCCTTCTTTGGATCTAATACTCCATATGTCTCCAAATATCATTATATCTTCATCTAGTATATTAGTATATTAGGTATTTTCCATTTGGATCTCTTAGTTCTAATACATCTAATTGTGGGTTGCTTACATAAATAGCTACTCCACAGTTTTGTTTTGATCTGAGGCAAGATATACTTTACCTAATTTTTTATTATTTAAAATAAGATTAATGTTTCCTCTTTATGTGAGTTTTTTGTAGGCATAAAATATCTGCATTTTGCTTTCTAAGGTGATTGAAAGTTGTCACACATTTTGAGAGAGAGTTCAATCCATTAATGTTTACTGATACTATTTTTTATTTTAATATTTTATTTTAATATTATTTTTTATTTAATACAATGTGAAATACAAAAGAATAAAAATTTCAACTTATATTATAACAATTCAAAAATATAACCAGCCTCAATAATGTGAATTATTAGGGTTAATTCCTTTATCTGCCAGGTAATTTACCACAGGAAACGAAAGAGCTTGAAATGTCTTTTGGCTACAGTTTTTCCAACATTTTGGGCTCATTTTAGAATTAATGCGGTAGATTCTTGTGGGAGGAAGGTATCATCTATTTAGGACAACCGTTTCGTCTTCTAAGCTCTTAGTCTTTGAACTTTGCTTTGAGTTGCTGGGAAATTTTCCTTCAGTTCCTCTATGTAAATCCTCTGCTTGCAGTTCTTCAACCAATTGCTTGGCTTGTTCTTCTGTCAGGATTACTTCCTCTAAGTATACCTCTATTGCAAATGGTAGTTTCCAGTGGTACTTCATTTATTTCTCTTGTAAAATTTATCCCAGAAAGTCAAAGTCTTTCATTTTCCTTAATATTTTTGTTGGTAGATCCTGAAAGATCTATTAGGAAGTTGGCATGTACAATCCACCAGTGGAGGGAACATACCACCTGCCTTGGGATGTTTAAGCTCTTTAATTGATGGTGCAAAGGGGGTTGAAATTCCTGAGAAACCATAACTGCAAGGGATGAATATGTAGCCTTGCATGGGGTACTTACATGGTAGAGGCCATTAATCCTTGCAGTTTTTGGATTAGTATGGTGGGCTGAAAGACATTTCTGACAATGGAGTATGTTTAGTGTGCTTGCCAGGAACCTTTCTGGTAGTGGGGAAGCTCTGGCTAGAGGAGAATCCAACATGGTGCCTATGGATACCTTCTGCATGGGTTCCATCTTGAATTTTTTGCACTGACCTATAGGTTCAATGCTTCGAGTGCCCCTAGTATGAACTGCAAGTCTGCTTGGAGCTTTGGGTCAGTATCAAATATTATCAGCCAGTTGTTGAGGTATGGGTATATCTTGCACTCCAGTCTTCATGGGTAGGCCTACCGCTACTACCAAATTGGTGAATATCCTAGGTGCTGTGGCTAGCCCAAAGGGAAGGACCATGAATTGGAAATTGCAGGAATCACATTGGAAGTGAGGATGTTTCTTCTTCTTTTTTGTAAATCCCCGGAGGGATATTTTTTATTTTGCAAATACTACAAAAACTACAAAGAAATATTAGGGCAGGGACTACAACTAGGGATAAAGGAAAGCAAACCCCAAGAGGAGGAGATCTTTTCACTGTTAGTAAAAATGTTAGTATTATAAGTGTTAATATCACAATATACTTGTAGAGTTCTTGCTTATAACAATTCACTATTTTTATGTAATTTCATTAGTTGTTATGAGAGAAATCTCTGATCATCTTCTTGTTCTTCGCTTCAAAAGACCATTTTCCAAGTCCTTCTGCCTTTACTTCGGCTTTCTGTCTCTAAAATCATATACCACTCTGGCAGGTCCTGCACTCTTTTCTGCCGCAGAGTCCTCTTCCATTCCAGAGGTAGCAGAGTCACTAGACTTCGTGTCTTCCTCTTTGGACTCTTCATCTGTCCCCAGCTGACATCTCAAAAATTCTTTAGCTTTAAAAGTGGAGTCTATCTTCTCTCTTCTATCGTTGATCTTAAAGATGACACACTCGGCACCGCCCATCTGTACGATATCCCATTAGTTTAGAGAAAAGAAATTAAGTCCTTGTAATTTTTCCTCTTTTGTCTAATTTCAAATGGAATGTCCTTTAAGGTTTTAATGGTTCCATTTCCCATTTTCAGTAGAGTTGCTGATGTTGCTTTTAAAATGGCATCTCTGGTTTGTCTTCTTGAAAACCTGACCACTATTTCTCCAGGTAGGCTATTCTTTTTAATGTAATTGCAGTATGCCCTATAGGCTGACTCCATTTC
>NW_015165292.1:212730-248394 GCF_001447785.1 Gekko japonicus
ACATCTGCTCCCTCTTTCGGTCTCAGACTCTGGCTGCCTGGCTTTGTTTTAAACTTTCTCTGCTGGGCCGCCATCTTTCCTGTTTTGTTTACAGTTTCTACCACTTTCACCCAACGACTTCACGATTCAGATAAGTCT
This sequence comes from Gekko japonicus, assembly GCF_001447785.1. Taxonomy (NCBI): domain Eukaryota; kingdom Metazoa; phylum Chordata; class Lepidosauria; order Squamata; family Gekkonidae; genus Gekko; species Gekko japonicus. The sequence goes on from NW_015165292.1 coordinate 212,869, forward strand.
CTCAAAACACTTTCGGTTTACTTCCTCCCCTTTCCCCCTTCGTGTCTTAACTGCTCATTCGCAAAAGAGGTGTCCCTCTTTGCAATCTCTGTTTCCAATCGCGGGGGGGGGGGAATCACTTTTCAAACTACTCCGTTTTATTCAGAACTCACATTCATTGTCGGTCAGTTTCTCTGACCACACTCGGTTTTCGCCATTCCGCTCGATCTCTGGCGCTTGTCCCGGTCAGTCCAGCGTGTGCCCAAAGGCCACTCAGCAACTGGACTGTCGGGGCGGAGGGGAGCCTCAATTCTCCGGCATTACGTTGTCGAAGAGGTTACCCCTCAAAAGCCCCCTGGCCTAGAGCCTATCACAAAGGCTCCGCGGGGGTGTCACTTGAGGTGGCACCCCTCCAGGCTGCTGGCGTGCGAATCGCCCTTCCCCATTGTGGGAAGAGTGTCCGCCATCGATGTTCCATAGACTGGCCCCAGAAGTTGGGATGTTTTTGATGGTCTGGTCTTTACATGGAAATAGCAGTCTAGCATTACAAACCATACACATGGGTATAACTGAGGAAAGACTTCAGGAACAGATAACATCTTGAACTTTTTTACTAATAGAAACTTATTCAGGCCTCTTAGGTCTAGGACCGGTCTCATTCCCCACTCCCACATCCTTTCTTTTTAACCACAAAGTATCTGAGGTAAACCTCAAGTACTGGTCTTCTGCCAGGACTGTTACAATTGTTTTCTTACTGAGGAGGGTGTCAGCATCTACAAAGAGTTCTGGGGAAGGAAAAGGCAGGTTGGGTGATGGGGGTGACTAGGTTGGAAGAGAGGTAAAATCTATGGCATATCCATTTGTCATGATGCTGAGTACCCATTAGTCTTGGGAGACATCCTGCCAAATGAGTTGACAGGGACTCAGTTCTTGGTGAACTGGGTGTAGGCTGTAGTTGTCAAAAGCCTTACATAGCCGGTTGGAGGGGCTCTGGAGACTGAGATCTGGCTTTGCCCCTCAGAGTAGGGAACCTTTGCTTCTGTTGGCCAGGGGATTAACTGGTGGGCATATAAGAAGGCCTGTTATATATAAGCAGTTTCCTCTGAAACCAGTAGTATGGGGCCTAGATTTAGAGCAGAAGTTGTACAGGGAATCAGCCGTAAAGTCTTAGCATTAAGCTTGTCCTTACTCATTTTGATGAGTGTCTCTTTAGTGTTAGCACTAAAGACATCCATACCTTTAAAGGGTAGTCTCCGGTTCTGTCATGGGTTTCTTGGGGGAGCACAGTGAACCTCAGCCAGGCGTGTCAACACAGTGTGATTTCTGATGCAAGGCTGCACAGTCAGCTGAGAGCTTTGCCAAAGGGAGCTGGTGTTTGGACAGCTTTGATGCCTCTAAGGCTGAAGTTTTGCCAGGTTGTGTTTGTCATCAGGTAACATCTCTAGGTAAAGTGCAATAACATCCCATAGGAAGAGCTGATAGCAGGCCATGATGCATTGATACTTGGTGATTTTGAAGCCAAGGGCAGAGGAAGCATTGAATTTTCTTCCTACCCGGTCTAGTTTACTGACTTTATCAATAGAGACTGAATGCCCCTATTCTTCCCTTGTATGTGGACTACAATCAAGGAATTATCTATGAGGTGTTGGAAGAGGAAAGAGCATCCTTCCTAATTGGATCTGTATTGATTCTCAATAAGCATAGCGGAAGGTGGCACGGATGCCAGGCATAACCAAGGTACAGATGTGATTTTCAGTATGGTGTCCATTATGGGAAAGGCAACAGGTCCCATGTTTCCCAAATCCGTAACTCTAAATACTGGGTTCATGGCCCTCAGAGATGTGCAGGGGACATCAATTTCAAGGGACTGAGTCATATGGATGAGTTGTTTGTTGTATTATGCACAGATCCCCTGTCTGAGAGTATAGATGGTTCTGACATAGCATCATCAGGTGAGGTTTCAGAGGCATAGTCTGTCTCTTTGTCCTCATAAGCAGGTTGATCATATTCAAAGGCCATCTCACCAAGAGATTGTGCTTCCTCATGTGGATCTGGATCAACTCGAAAATAGCAGCCTGTTTCTTCTTGATCAGAACCAAAAGGAGCATATGGATCTCAGCCTTGGTTATAATAGTAACAGTGGAGATCTTGGTACTGATATCAAGATGGCATTAAATACAAATCCATCAGAGCTGACTGGGGTGGTGGATCTGAACAGTAAGATGGGGGGGGGGTGTTCACTTAATGACATGGAATTGGGGGTTTTGAGTCCTGTACTTTACCTTCCAAGATGGAGTGGTATGAGAACAGGGAGCAACCTGACTGTCTCCCTGACTGTTTCCAAGGATAGTTTGTGAGGAACCAAATCTTTAGGGTGAGGATAGGTAGGGCTAGACAATGACTTTCACTTGGGATGCTTCTCTGGGTGTTTGTGTTGAACCTTTTTAGGGTGGTGGATCTAGATAGATACACTCCAGGAATACAGGGGCAGAGCCTATAGTCTTTCCTGTATTTTTTGCTAGGCCTGAGGTCGTCAGGTTTAGTCTTGGAGACACTGGAACCAAAGATGCTCAGATCCATCTGTTGGTGTTTGAGGACAGTGTTTTGCTTGGATTTTTCTCCTGAGCAGCACCAGATCAAACTCTTTCTTTCTTTCTTTCTTTCTTTCTTTCTTTCTTTCTTTCTTTCTTTCTTTCTTTCTTTCTTTCTTTCTTTCTTTCTATGCCCCCTGAAGGGGATTTTTTATTTGCATTTTCTATAAACTACAAAAACTACAACTAAAAGTTGGAAGGGGGAGGGAAACTAAAACCCTAACACTATAGCTATGGGAAATGGAAAGAGGACAAACTAATACATGAAGACTACTTGATGGGGAAAGGAAGCTACTATTTTAAACTATTTCATCTATTGGATTTGGGGAAAGGAAAGCTAATACATATCACGATCTAATTAGCTAAAAATAAGGCTTATTAACCTAATGTTACAAGTTTGGTATACGGGTTGGTTCATTACAGTATTACTTTAAGAATATGCATTTAATAGCTTAACACAAATTCTGCCTTTAAGAACTGTTGTTCTTGTTCTAGAGTCTTTTCTTCCTACGTTTCTTCATTTTCTTGAGTTTGGGGGCAGCTGCTTCTTTCTCCGATTCCGATGATTCTAGAGATGATGATGAAGAAGGAGATTGTATTTATACCCCGCCCTTCACTTGGAGACTCAGAGCGGCTTACAAACTCCTTTCCCTTTCCCTCCCCACAACAGACACCCTGTGAGGTGGGTGGGGCTGAGAGAACTATGACACAAATTGCTCTTTTTGAAGGACAGCTGTGTCAGAGCTTGTGACTGACCCAAGGTCACATCAGCAGGTGCAAGTGGAGGAGTGGGGAATCAAACCCAGTTCTCCCAGATTAGAGTCCGCACACTTAACCACTACACCAAACTGGCTCTAATGTGGAAGTAGTGCTTTTTGAATCCTGTGAGTAGGATTCTTCCTCCTCCTCCTGATCTGGTTTTGAGTTCTTTTCTTTCTTCTTATATTTTGAGTTGAACATTTGGTCCATAAATTTTTCCGCTTTTCGAAAAGAATCAATTTTGTATTTTTTTATCCAGATAACTGAAGCTCAGTTCTTCTGGGAATAACCATCTGTATGGTACTCCCCCCCCCTTTTTTACAGAGTGAGAGTAAGCATCCTGTATACTTTCCTCTGTTTTCTGACTTCAAAGGGAATGTCTTTTAGTATTTTTATCTCTTCATTCTTAATTTTTAAGGGTTCCCCCATTGTAAATTTTAACACCAGTTCTCTGGTAGATCATTTTGTGAATTTTAAATAGGTTTCCCCTGGGAGTTTATTTTTCTTTATAAAATCTGGTCCTGTAGGCTACATCCATCTCTTTCAATAGGTCTTCCTATTTGTAATCCATTAATGGAGCCAAGGCCTCCGCCAAAAGTTCTTTTAAGTCCTTGTTCTTCTCTTCAGGGATCCCATGGAAGCATAAAACATATGTAGATCTTTCCAGCTGGAGCTGTATTAATTGTGTTTTATCGGAGGATCTTTCTTTCTCTGCTTCATCTACTCTCTTGTTGATACTCTGTCTGTTTTTCCATTTTTTTCAATGTTTTCTCAGTTACTGAGGTTTTTTTATCCATTTGATTCAGTTGTTTTTGAACACTGTCCAGTTTGGCGTTGAGGTTAGTCATCTGTTCCATTAGGGGGCATAGTACATTTGCTAACAGTGAAGAAAAGTCTGTAGTTACATCCTGGTTCTTAGAGGGAGTCGTTGGTATGTTATTTCCGATCACCAGTTTTTTCTCCGGCACCCTCTGTCCTCTCCCAGCCATAATATCAACAAGAAGTAAGTTTTCCAAAACAAGGCAAAAGTTATACGAGTTAAATCCGCTTTATATATACTGGCATTTTTTGCATTCGCTTAACTTCTTATGTGCTTATTTTAGCTTTAAGTCTTTTTATTTCCAATTTAAAACTGCTTTTAAATCTTTTTCAAAAAGAGGGTAGGATGGGCTTGAGCCCTCTCCCTCCACACTTCAAACTTAGGCACTTCCAATTACTACCAAGGTCCGTTCGCTTTTTCACCTGAGATTGCTTAACTCACAGTTTGGAGACCTGGAGATCTTTTGGAAGCATTTTAAAGTTTTGATCGTTGTCGCTTGCTCCGGCAGTTGCATCTAAGCACCATATTGGCTCCACGGCGATGGTACCTTTCGGGGATAAGGTGAGCCTCAATTCCTTGGCCGTCACCTTGGAAGAGGCTTTCCTCAGCTCCCCAGAGACCCCGGGGAGATCTGAGACGAACTCGGACCACTCCCGTCAGCCGGGTCTTGGCACATCCCCATCAGAACAAGATGGGATGTGTCCGAGTGGCGAAACGCTTAAACCGGAAGTCCCAGATAAAACCTTTTCCTGGAGCAAAGCTTTTAGGCAAGAAGCTCTATCATGTCTTCCCTTGGGAGTGAACTGGCAACAAACAGAGCTCTTCACCAAGGCATAAAAGGCATTTCTCATGGTCATCTGTGTGGGAGATTTTTGACCCACATTTTTTGAAGAGTGCTTTTTGTGCCATTTTCTGGGTCCTATGCTCAGTGTAGGCAGAGGAACTGAGGTAGAATTATTGAAAGTCTGTACTCATTGAAGAAGAAACAGAGCTTCTACTAACAAACCTCTCTCAACAGTGGCAGAGAGAGAACTGAGATAAGGGTACTCTGACCCCCCCTAGGTCATGCTGCAAAAGGCAGGAAACAGCATGGAGAAGGGAGCCTGAGTGGCCTTGGTGTTGGGTTTTTGTTTTGTTTTTTTTAAGCATCAAATAGCTCTCCACAGTAGGCCTATGTGTGTACAGTACCCATGTGTGACTGCACAGGTCCCGCAAAGATCAAAATTGAGCTTTCAGGAAGCAGAATCCTGCATCCAAGAATGCATTCTAAAGTCTTCTGGGCTATCATGGAATCATTGTAGACATGTGCAGACAGTATGGAATATAGTCAAGATTCATCCAACCACATAGTTCTTCCTATAGAACAGCATTTCTGTTTGCAGAAAGAGGGAGCAAATATCTGCAAATTCCACCCTGTTTGTTTGATCCACCCTTTTGTTCCAGGCAGCTAAAAAACCTGAGGGGAAAAAGTGTGGGTGTAGTGGGCTACAGCAGGATGGGAAAGTCCTGCTCCATAAAGTCTGAAAATGACAAGATACATGCAATTCAGTGTTAAAACACAGCAAATCCCAGTAAGCTAACAGAAGACAGGAGCTGAAGCAGCAAGCAAGCAAGGAAAGAACATTTACAGACTACCTAACCAAGTACAGAGAAAACATGAGAGGAAATGTTTGTCATTGGACACTTGTATCCATCTTGACCTGCTAGTTACTGAACACACCAGTTGACTACTTATCAGATGCAATCATAACCTTTAATTCTGCGAAAAGAATCAATTTTGTATTTTTTTATCCAGATAACTGAAGCTCAGTTCTTCTGGGAATAACCATCTGTATGGTACTCCCCCCCCCTTTTTTACAGAGTGAGAGTAAGCATCCTGTATACTTTCCTCTGTTTTCTGACTTCAAAGGGAATGTCTTTTAGTATTTTTATCTCTTCATTCTTAATTTTTAAGGGTTCCCCCATTGTAAATTTTAACACCAGTTCTCTGGTAGATCATTTTGTGAATTTTAAATAGGTTTCCCCTGGGAGTTTATTTTTCTTTATAAAATCTGGTCCTGTAGGCTACATCCATCTCTTTCAATAGGTCTTCCTATTTGTAATCCATTAATGGAGCCAAGGCCTCCGCCAAAAGTTCTTTTAAGTCCTTGTTCTTCTCTTCAGGGATCCCATGGAAGCATAAAACATATGTAGATCTTTCCAGCTGGAGCTGTATTAATTGTGTTTTATCGGAGGATCTTTCTTTCTCTGCTTCATCTACTCTCTTGTTGATACTCTGTCTGTTTTTCCATTTTTTTCAATGTTTTCTCAGTTACTGAGGTTTTTTTATCCATTTGATTCAGTTGTTTTTGAACACTGTCCAGTTTGGCGTTGAGGTTAGTCATCTGTTCCATTAGGGGGCATAGTACATTTGCTAACAGTGAAGAAAAGTCTGTAGTTACATCCTGGTTCTTAGAGGGAGTCGTTGGTATGTTATTTCCGATCACCAGTTTTTTCTCCGGCACCCTCTGTCCTCTCCCAGCCATAATATCAACAAGAAGTAAGTTTTCCAAAACAAGGCAAAAGTTATACGAGTTAAATCCGCTTTATATATACTGGCATTTTTTGCATTCGCTTAACTTCTTATGTGCTTATTTTAGCTTTAAGTCTTTTTATTTCCAATTTAAAACTGCTTTTAAATCTTTTTCAAAAAGAGGGGAGGAGGTGCTTGATCCCTCTCCCTCCACACTTCAAACTTAGGCACTTCCAATTACTACCAAGGTCCGTTCGCTTTTTCACCTGAGATTGCTTAACTCACAGTTTGGAGACCTGGAGATCTTTTGGAAGCATTTTAAAGTTTTGATCGTTGTCGCTTGCTCCGGCAGTTGCATCTAAGCACCATATTGGCTCCACGGCGATGGTACCTTTCGGGGATAAGGTGAGCCTCAATTCCTTGGCCGTCACCTTGGAAGAGGCTTTCCTCAGCTCCCCAGAGACCCCGGGGAGATCTGAGACGAACTCGGACCACTCCCGTCAGCCGGGTCTTGGCACATCCCCATCAGAACAAGATGGGATGTGTCCGAGTGGCGAAACGCTTAAACCGGAAGTCCCAGATAAAACCTTTTCCTGGAGCAAAGCTTTTAGGCAAGAAGCTCTATCATGTCTTCCCTTGGGAGTGAACTGGCAACAAACAGAGCTCTTCACCAAGGCATAAAAGGCATTTCTCATGGTCATCTGTGTGGGAGATTTTTGACCCACATTTTTTGAAGAGTGCTTTTTGTGCCATTTTCTGGGTCCTATGCTCAGTGTAGGCAGAGGAACTGAGGTAGAATTATTGAAAGTCTGTACTCATTGAAGAAGAAACAGAGCTTCTACTAACAAACCTCTCTCAACAGTGGCAGAGAGAGAACTGAGATAAGGGTACTCTGACCCCCCCTAGGTCATGCTGCAAAAGGCAGGAAACAGCATGGAGAAGGGAGCCTGAGTGGCCTTGGTGTTGGGTTTTTGTTTTGTTTTTTTTAAGCATCAAATAGCTCTCCACAGTAGGCCTATGTGTGTACAGTACCCATGTGTGACTGCACAGGTCCCGCAAAGATCAAAATTGAGCTTTCAGGAAGCAGAATCCTGCATCCAAGAATGCATTCTAAAGTCTTCTGGGCTATCATGGAATCATTGTAGACATGTGCAGACAGTATGGAATATAGTCAAGATTCATCCAACCACATAGTTCTTCCTATAGAACAGCATTTCTGTTTGCAGAAAGAGGGAGCAAATATCTGCAAATTCCACCCTGTTTGTTTGATCCACCCTTTTGTTCCAGGCAGCTAAAAAACCTGAGGGGAAAAAGTGTGGGTGTAGTGGGCTACAGCAGGATGGGAAAGTCCTGCTCCATAAAGTCTGAAAATGACAAGATACATGCAATTCAGTGTTAAAACACAGCAAATCCCAGTAAGCTAACAGAAGACAGGAGCTGAAGCAGCAAGCAAGCAAGGAAAGAACATTTACAGACTACCTAACCAAGTACAGAGAAAACATGAGAGGAAATGTTTGTCATTGGACACTTGTATCCATCTTGACCTGCTAGTTACTGAACACACCAGTTGACTACTTATCAGATGCAATCATAACCTTTAATTCTGGGATTTCTGAAGCTAGCAAGACAACAGAACTATGTCCTTCATGCCATGAGCAATGCTAGTTGGTCTTTCTGCCTTTCTCAGGCTAGGCTGGGATTTTGATTTCTAGAGCTTTTGTGCAGCTCCCAGGAGAGATAGAAAGGCAGAACCAATTCCAACTTAGATTGACTATAATAGACCTGCATCTAATAGAACAGAAGAGTGCACCATGAACCTGAACCTGACATAAAGTGGGAGGAAGCAAGACATTTGTGCCTTGTGAAGGTGAGGGCATGATATGGACATGGAAAGGACGGTGGTGGCTGAAATATAAAATACAGCCAGAATTTTTAGACCACCCTCCCAGTCAAACATCATTCAGATTTGCACCAGTTCATATAGGTGCTACAGCACTTATCACATGAAGGTATAATAACTCCACACAGCAACTTCACAAAGAAGTTGGCAGAATAACCAACTAACCTGACTAGAGTCTGATTGTGCAGGTCCCACACGGCAATGTTCCCATCACTGCAGCAGGAGAAGCAGACCTTGGAGTCAGGGCTGATTGCTAGAGCATAGCAGGCAGGAGCCGAGGATGTCAGTTCCGCTTTGATACGTGGAGTTGGAGCTGCCAGGTCCCAAATGGATAACGTGCTGGCTTCCCCACCGACAATCAGGGTGCATCCGTCAGGGAGCAATTTACAGGATCGAATATAGTTATCTCTGTTCTGTAGAAATACAAACCACCTCAGTTACACTAATCTTAATACACTGTTTGTAATCATGGACAATAGCATGTTTCATGTGGCATCCAGATTCTAAACACTTGGACTATCCCGAGTTGCAAAGAAGAGAAGCCACTGATAATCCCTGTTGCCTACTGCTCACTAGATGGCAGCTGAAGAAATTCACGTCAAGTTCTTCCTTTGAAGTATGGCACTCTACTTGGTTTTCAGGATAACAGATGGTAATTTCTCCCATCTTATTCCCAAATAAGTCTAGCAAAGAGAACCAAAAACAAGATAAGTTTGGTTTTTAAAAGGTGCAATTCATGGCTATTGCAACCAACTCTACATGAATCACTTTGACTAAGCCACTAGGCCTTCATTGATCAGGAGGGGCTCTCTTTAGAGACTTTAATTATTAATCTCTCAAGTTTCATATGGAGACTAATGTTTACTGAAAAACTAAGGAGAAAAAGACATGGGAAACATTCCAGGCCTCAGCTATCACAGGTTTTAGGCTATAAATGCACTGCTTGTCAAAATTCTCACTTTTAATAGCAACATTAGAGTAGTAAAAATTCTGTAGCAGCCAAAAGGATAAAACCAATAACAAATCATGCAGAGCTAGTAAGGGGTAAGCATTTTTTCTCTCTGTTATATTCTCCTTACTGTAGCAGAGAAGAAATTTGTTATTCAAGGAGACTTTGTTCTGACCTCATGGGTAGCAGTAAACAACAGTACATCCTAAAGTTTAAAAAACCTTGGACTACTGTGCCAGAAATACATAATTCATACACATATATTCAGCAAAGATATTTGATATCTAGTAATGGGACATCAGGAGAACAAGCCATAGTAACAGATGCAGTATATGGCTTGGTGTAACACTCCATTAAATACCATCATAAAGATTATTGTTTGTATATGGCTTTATGACTTTGGTACTTTTACAGCAACTGGTTTTTACATCTCCACCATCTTTATCTCACAATTTTAAAAATCATTTACTCTGACACAACAGGGTGTCAGCCAAAGCTCTCTGTAGTAGTGACTTGCCATAACAGATATGGTATCATGATGAAAGCCTGAACTGTTTACAGGTAAACTGGATTTGTTACCCAGCCCATACATGTTGCGACACTAAAGTGGGATGGTAGCATACATAACATGTCATCCACATTTTATTCTCACAACATCCCTGTGCGGTAGATTAGGCTGAGAGTGTATGATTGCCCACAGTTACCCAGCAAGCTGTATGTCAGAAAGGGAATCTGAATCCAGGTCTCCCCACTCTTAGTCCACTACACCACACTGGCTATGGGTACCACACTTAACAGAGTCACTTGCTTGCTGTTGGTCAATTTTGCATTAAATATGAAAATGTCCACATTTTACTGACAGGCAATTCAATGCCTATTAAGGAACTAAACACATGATTCTACTACCGTTCTATTATTATTCTACAACTTTCACACTCTTCAAAAAATTAAATATAAAAGACTTTCATGGAACATGCCATGTTTGGCAAAAAAATGTGGACAAGGTGAAAGGGCTGAGAATAACTATTAGAATTGTTTCACCAAACCAAAAAGAAGGAAATGGTGTCTTATAAAATTTTTGCAATAGATAAGAGCAGAAATTCAGTCCATCTGCCATTGCCCCTGTAAGACTAATATAAATGCTGTTAGTCTTTGAGGTGCCACTGGACTTGTTTTGTAGTAGAAGCTTGACCAAATTTCTGCACTGGATGCCCAAGGAAAACCTCATGACGCATGAGGGTCATATTCACCTACCAGGCAGTCCAGCTGAGAAACAGGACTCTTGTTACCAGGCTGGCTGATATCCCAGACTTTGACGCATCCCTTCCCGCCAGTATATACATGTCTTGTTGGGTTGCTGATAGTAACTGCACAAACCACTTCACCATGATTCAAGGTGTTGATTTGGCGAGCATGGCGAGGTATTCCTGGTCCAATGAGTGCATCAGGAGGGAAAGGTACTGGTTGCATCTGACCATCTGCAGTGACGTGAAAGGAGTAAGCTCTGTTTTGGATGAAAGAAGAGGCGTTTTAAAAATTCACAAAACAAATGCTTCAGTTACTAAATCGTATATGTGGTCTAATTCATACACTGAGTTGGAACCCATGTGATGTTGCCAGTGACGGAAAGGTTTCTGCCAACTTTCTTGCCTACCCTCTTGTGCTGCATCCCCAACCCCCTCATGCTGTTCCACGGAGGCGGCTGTTTCCTTGCAGCAGCATTTTGTGGAGGAGCATTTTTGGGATGCAGCAAGAGCAGAGAGGTGGAAAAATTGCTCTGTGCAATCAAAGTCATTATGAGCAGCAGTACAGAAATGCCATGGAGAAGTTGCCTCCATCTGAAGAAAGCTAATAATCTGTTTAGAGACATAGTTAATTGTCACAGCAGCACTATCAGCCTTCAGGCCTGATTCTAGGGAAGTAATCATGTCACCAGTTCTGCTCAAGTGATTCATTTCCTTCAAAGGCAACCAGTACTGTATAAACTGACTCTTAATGAAAATAAATCAACACATGGAAATGCTAATGACAGGAGTGGTGACAAATTACAGTACAAAATATTGTGGGCTTGGTAAAATTACATAACTGAAAGTATTTTTAAAACTTCTATATTCTACAAATCTGCATAAAATTGAAGAATAATTATCACCAAACCCTACAGCCTAAAGGCTAAACTTTTTATTTTTAGAGAAATACAAACACAGAGTCATTTGTAGCCACTCAGGGCCTCTGAACAATGGCCAGTAACAGTCAAAGTGCTGGGAGCATCAGAAGAATCTTTCATTTGGAAGAATTTTGATTAATAAAACTAGAATCAATACAAAACATCTTATTTGAATTCCTGTAAATTCTGTTTTTAAATTCACACCTGACAACTGACAGCGCTACATACAACTGAACAAGGATACACACCTGTGTTTATCTGGAGATACGACCCCATGACTCCCAGTAAGTATATGGCTGTTCCTTGTGATCACTTTACTGAAGGAATGGTTTTACACATAAGTCAATTCTTAAAGAGAAATTTGGGCCATTTATGGTTCAGCACTCACTTTCCCCTACCCCCAAGTTTCCAGTAATTTAGATCTGATGTTAAAAACCTGCTGAATTATCTTGGGGCATATATCCATATTATGGGGAGACACAGGAATCAATGCAGTTATTTGATTCAAAGTCCCAAAGACATCCAAAGAGGAATTTTAAAAGAAATAGAAACAGAGTCAAATATAATACTGTCCCCTGTCTCCTGTACTGTATTTTCACTTAACCACCTTTCTCTCATTTGCTAGATTATCTCTGTAGGAAATTGATTCTGTAATTTAGTTAATTAGTTTGCTCTTCCTGCCTTTTTAACAGAAGAAAACACAGCCAGGTAGCTGTCAGTCCAGACACACAAATACAATTAGCTTTCCTATCAATAACAATGGCTTGGAGCATTTTAATTAGACGATGCTTGTTACTTTAGGTCTTTCTATGTTCTTTGAAAAACCAAAATGGCCACATGCCACGTTGATCATACAAATGTATTTGCCAGAAAGTTGGATTCTCACATATTACTAAAGTCAGATATATCAAAACAATTATAATATACTATTACTAGACCCCAAAACAAAGGTGAAATGTAGGTTTTAGAAGTTTTGATTTGGAAGAGAAAAGACAATTGCAGTGATATGACAAAGCGGTACAAGTTCTCCTTCAGAAGATTGGTTTTCGGGCAGTAGCGCAGCGTTATTGGGTGCATGGTCAGGACTCTCCCTACCAGCCCCGACCTTCTCACTTCTTTGGAGCCTCTTGGGTCCTAGTGACAGCCAGGGCCTTCGCTCAACCTCCTGGAGGGGGGTTGGGTTGCAAGAGACTTGTTCAGGCGACCCCCCAATGGTGGTGAGGGGGCCATGTTTGATCCTGTTTCAACGTGGAAGCAGACAAGGAGCAGTATGGTTCGCCATGTTGCCGAAGTGAACACCCGTTTTAAACTTATGATTTCACAATTCAACATACAACAAAGACAGGACCGTGAGTACACATATACTCTCTTCTGAACTGATGAAACCCTATATTGGCAGACCCCTTAAGGATTATCTCTGAAACAGGAATGTGTGTTCGCGGCTTGGAAAGGAACTAGAGTTAAAGATTTGAAATGGCGATGGCGGGAGAGAAAGTAGAAGCGTCAACAAAAGAATTAGTATCGATAAACCTAGGAAACATGGGAAATGGGTATTTGACTCTAGAGGAATTAAAAAAAAAATTACTAGATGGTGTGCGCCCTGGAAGCCAAAGAAGCTTGTAAGAACTTTATAAAGAAGCTCCAGAATGCAGACTTGGAAGCTAAAAACAAGGAGGAGCAGCTGCGGTATCATTGTAACTCAGAAAGTTGGGAGGCTGAACAAGGCGATGCTTTAGAAAAGGAGACACAAGATACTCTTCCTATATTGTTGGAAAAAGTAAAAAAAAAGGCCTCCAGACAAAATTCTGACTTAAAGACACAAATTCTGTTGAAAGGACAGATAAAAAAGAAGACGCAGAAAAAATATCACCCAGAAATAGAGAAGCCAATTAAAAGCAGTGAGAGGCGTTTTCTAGGGAACAGGAAAAGAGAATATTAGAAACTGAAGATGGAGCTGGCAGACCAAAAAAGACAAAATATGAAAGTCAAATGTTTTGAATATAAAGGAATAAGACACTTAAGTGTGGTCGTTAAGAAGAAGGTGTTAACAAACCAGCAGTGTGTACCATGTGATAGTATGACCCTCTTTGTGTGCATAATACATGAATAAGAAATTTGTTTTTGCGAGGTTTGATCAAGAGTCAGTTATAAGGAAAAGCAGAATTAAGGTCAAATGGTTTTTGAAGGATAACTGCTGAAAAATTTAACAATATTTAGCTGATGGTTAAACTTCTTTTGCTGTTCAACTATGTGATGTGCTATTGACAAGGGCAGTGAAGTTTATAAGGTTAATGTCATAGAAGTGTAACGTAACCTTAAGAAAATTATTAAAGGGTAAGGGAACTGGAGTAATATATTAAATTAAGTTTTATTAATTATGGAAATGGGTTTATGGGGGCAAGCTGGTAGGATATTAATAAAGTATGGTAAATTTTTGGGAGAATAGTTTTTGGAATGACAGAAGCTTAATGAAATGAGAGAGGGAACTCAGTTATGTTGGATCCTTTAATTATAGATTATTTTGGGAGATTTATAATTAGGATAAGTATTGAGACTAAAAAGTAAGATAATATCATTTTTTCTGAAAATACCCTTAATGCTAAGATGAATCTTTAAATTATTTTCATGTCTGAACCATCTGTTATAAATGAGAAATTCTTACGTGGTTAGTGTTGTAAGAATATTATATAATCATGAGCAAAAATATCCAGATAATCCCTACTATCAATCGTAATTAATGTGCACGGAATTTAGGCTTATTAGATAGTCGACTGTCAAAAATACCCCTATTTAACTGGTTACTGTTGAAGAAGTATATTATGTAATTGTGAGGAAAACATTCTAGGGATTGACGTAAGGTTTTGATATGCCAATTATGAGAAATATGTGATGGGATACTATTGAAGAAAAAGTGCTGAACCATTTCGTTGTAATAACCATTTTTGTTTTGTTCCTTTTTCTTTTCCTTTTCTTGGAAAATCAATAAAGAGAAATAAAAAAAAATTCTCCTTCAGACAATTCCCCACTTCTACCACCAGTTTGGAGAATATTAATTTGAAATACCTTTACTTTTTTAGAACTTCTATATACACCACCTTTGTCCCGACATAATCAGGACCCCAAGGCAGATAACAATAATAGATACATAAATACAGAAATGATAATCAAATAAATTAAAACACTTAATTAAAACCATATAATTAAAACAGTTGGCCGACAACCAGTTCAAGCTGCATTTTGAATAATCCTGTTTTATGGCCACACCAATAGGCCCCACAGGTAGGTGCTAGCTTCAACCCTTCTAGGAGACTGTTCAATAAAAGTGGGGCAGCAACAGAAAGCCCATGGCCTGGGCCATCTGAGATCATATCCTTCAGCACAAGGGGACCGTACTGGGTAATGCAAAAGGTAAAAGTTATTCCCTAAACTGAATTACCTGAAAGGGTACAAAAGGTATTTTAATCATCCATAGCCACTGACAACTTGATCTATGTATTAAAACAATACATAGAGTTGGAAAAGCCACATAATTCAATGGGACTTGCCCCTAAGATATGCATAGGACTGCAGCCCAAGTGTGCCAAAAACAAATACATGCAAGAGAGTATATAAAAACAAACAACAAACAGTAGTTCTATAGCAGAAAGGATCATTCTCATGCAAGTAATATCTGAGCATATCAAAGTCACTCTTAGAATTTTAAAGACAGGAAGCCTTTTAACATAGGTTATTAAAAAACTGTTGTGGATCTTGGATTCTGTTAGCATGTTATACAAGTTGTGGTGAAGCAATAAAAAACTGGTTATCCATAGGGAGTTCTTTCAATAGTGGCAGAATGGAAAATGAAAATGTATTCCTAAGAGGCTTATTAATTAAAAACAAAAACAAAACAGCGACTAGTTCTCATTGTTATGAATTTATTCAGAAAGAAGAACTAGTATATATTGTTACACATAGACACATGCACACAATACATTCCAAGAATTGTTGTAGGTCAGAGATAATGTAACAGTAGTCAGCTGAGATGTGAAGATTTTCTGGGAGGGGAAGGGAAATCTCCCCCCTACTAAGCAAAGGATATTCAGCTTGGATGCTGCGTCCCATTTACAAAATAAATTCAATGTGACATCTCGATTTGTGTGCCTGAAAGAAACTAGCTTTCAAACTGAAACTGAAAACTCTCCTGCTGTCAATATGAATCTGCAGCAGACTGCACATTATCTGTACTCCTAAACCAGAAATTTTCAATAGACTTATCTATCAGAGATAAGGAAAGTTGCCATGGGTAACTGAAGGCATCCCGCTGCCTTGGGGTGATCAGGCATAGTGTCAAGTCTAGTTTCAAAGGCAAATAATGAAAGAAGATCAGCTCAGCACCTAGGATTCTCAAAGTTTATCTTGTCTACTTATATAGTACACACAGGCTAAAATAGAGGGAGCTTGCAGCTAAGGGGAGGGAGGAAGCAGAAAAAGAGAATTCCGAGTACTCTGGGGGAAGATTGTTTATAAAGTAAAATTTAAGCAATGAGGGATAGGGAACAATATCCATGGGACATAGAGCCTTTCAAGACACAGGTGTCCCTGTCTCCTAACTGCCATTGGCTCTGCTTTTGGGTTCCTGAGATTTTTTCAGATAGACACCTTCCCACAACCACACATCCAGAACACTACTTTTTAAAAATAATGAATATTAGCAAAATGTGTAAACCTTCAGGATATCAAAATCCATACCAAGTACTACATTACATTGTCAGCTACAAAAGCACAGCCCAGGGAAGTCCTGTTCTAATGCTTCCAAGTTTGGTGAATTGCTGGAGCAATCTACCACACACTATGAAAATGTACCATGCAAGTGAAGAACTTGGTGTGGACTTCTATGTCTTGGTTTTCAATCCAGCTCTTAATGCTACAAAAATGGGCTTGAAGATATGTAATATCTGATCTAATTTCATACATCAGAAGAATAGCTGAGCAGGCCTTCCATGGCTAAGGTTTCAGGGACATCACATTTTGCCCTTCCCTAAGAATAGCAGAAAGGGAATTATGAAATGAACCAGCCTGAGTTTTAGAAACGAGCACACACACACACACACACACACACACACACACACACACAAATAAGCAATAAACTACAACAGTCTACCCACAGTTGCTGCTTACAGGTAGTCTTGGAACTAGGATGAGTTACTTCCTGGTACAGTAACAAAGACATATAGGGTCAACAGTACTGTGCCCAAGCCCATTTATGCTTTTGGGAACTAAAAAATAAACATGCTTCAGGCCATCCTAAAATCAGAAGCAGAGATTTCTCCCACTACCTCCACTAGGGTAGTTTCTTCCATCAAAGTTCTATTTTCTACTCCTCCTCACACTTCTGGGGAGGAAAGATGGGAACAGATCTTGGGCTAAATAGGAAAGGTGGTTTGGAAGTACTTTAAAATAAATAAATCTTGCCAATAGCTTCTTATTATTAGCAACTAATGGTAAATGCTACAGATAAGAGTAATATAAAAATACTAAGCTTCCATAGTGGTAATGTTATTTAAATCACCACCTTATCAGTAGAAAACTGTCACATCTCTGGAAAAACTCAACATACCATTACCTCTGGATTTCTAAACTGATGATATAAGGTAAACAAATGAGCTCTGGTTAGTTCAAACTACAACCATGTCAGAAGTTACTTACGGTTTTCCTCCAGGGATTCCAGCCAGATTTGGGGGGATTCCAGGTACTCTCATATGAGGAGGAGGGTCAAATCCAACCTGAAAATGAACAGATGAATACATTTTGTGATTCAGGATGAAGTCCCACCCTCTCCAGCTTCCTTCATTGGCCATATTAATATAAATGTGCATACAAAGTACTGTTCAAGAACCAGTTTAAGATGTGATGCTGTTCATATATACAGGATTATGACAGCTGGGAATAAACCTTATATTATTCTGAATAATTTATTCATTAGCATACACTTAACATCTTGCTTTAAAAGCCAATTAAAATGAACTCCAAGTTCTAATAGAATGTAAGGATGCACCATTCTTTTGTGGTAGACAGATCACGAGTAGAAGATACAGATGTATATGTGATATTCTACATGGAGTGCAGGGCAGAAGGTTCTTCAAAAGCCCAAGGCTGAATCTCAAACCATGTACAGCCTATAGGCCAGGTAAAAGAGTGACTTAAACATGTGAGTAAAGAGTTTTCAGGCACAATCCACCAGAAACTGCCACTACCTAAGAGCCACGGAAATAAATGGACATCAATCCAGCTCCCTGTCACTTCTATTTGTTTCACTAGTTTGAGTCAAATATTAAAAGTGCTGTTTCTTTCCTTTAAAAATAAATTATACCTGCAATATAAAGGCCAGAGCATTCTGCCTGGAAAAAAATTATAGCATAGATTACTCTCTTGATCTCAGGAGGGCTATTTATTTGCACATACAACAAGTATAGAAAACTAGAGCAATAAAGTTAGAATGGGATCCCCCATACTTTGAGCCTATGGACAACCTTGGAATTCTTACACAGGGGGCTCGATGCAACATCATGGCTGCCGCAGGAGGCAGAGTAAGCTACAAAATGGTCAGCATAGGAGAAAGACACACAGGAAGTCCAAGTGCAGGGGCAAGAGTAATTTTAAAAAATACACTGGGAAAGAGGAGTGAGAGGAGAAAAAAACAGGACTGTGGTGGCAGCTACTGCTGCAACATTATTTTAATATACACAACTAATCAGGTTTCCAGTGGTCAATCAGTAGCCCTGCTGAACAAAAACCCAACTTGGCTTCACCGATTTTCTGAAAACACTTGGCATGTGCCAAGAAAAGGGTCAGTGGGCCCCATGTGGCCCTTAGGTGCTAAGTTGAGGACCCCTGAGTTAGACTGATATCCACACTTCTGAGTTGAAGATTGTAGCTATGTTGTTAGGTGGTGTTGACCCTCATGATGAGACTCTTGCAGTGGCAAAGTTTTTGTCTATGGCATGTAATAATGAAGTCTCATGATGTAATTAACAGGGTTGCACTTACTGGTAACTTGTTCATCAAGGATCTTCTGTGCAAGCACACAGGGGGACTGCACATGAACAGGCCTGCTGTGGAGAGGTTTACAAGCTAAAGCCTCTGGGGGGGCATTGAGCACCGGAGCTGGAAGAGGCTGTTCCCATGCAAATGGTCACGTGCTCCGGGGCTCCAGTGCCCCTACCCATAGTCCCCTAGTGCCATCAAAGCCAAGAAAGAGAGCATGCAGTGGGGCCAGAGGGAGGTTATGTTTGCCTGTACAGAATATCCTCGATGAACAATAGCTACAGGTACAACCCTGTTTTCATCATCTATCTTCTGTGCAGTCCCACATGGGGTTTCTAACAAGCCACTCACTGGAGACAGGTAATGCTCTCATCATGATTGGAGAACTGCCTTGCCAACCTGACCTTCTGTTCAGGCTTGCACAAAGGTGTCAGCTGATGACCAAGTTGCAGCACAGCAGATTTCTGACAGTGGAACTCCATTCAGGAATGCAGCTGAAAAAGCCATTGCTCTGGTGGAATGGGCACAGACTCCCAAGGGACAGGGAAGCTAGACCTGGACATAGGAAGCCTTGATTGTAGACACAATCCACCTGGACAGGGTCTGAGACAAGGCCTCTTCCCCCTATTAGGGCCTGTCTTTTTAAAAACTAAGGGTCCTTTTAAAATAAAACAATAAAGCTCTTCTCACATAAAAAGGGCATAGAGCCCTTTCATTTTCTGAATCCGGTGATGTAAAGAACATGAGCAGAACAATTTCTTGAGAGAGGTGGAACCTATAGCTCACTTTGGGCAGAAACTGAATGCTAGATGGAAGAACTACCCTTCCAAAGAACACTTATAGAAAAGGTGGGTCCACCTGTAGGGCAGCTGACTCACTGACCCACCTAGCAGAGGTGAATGCCACCAGAAAACAAACTTTCATAGAAAGGTTGGCCACTGAACATGAAGCCAATGGTTCAAAGTGCTAGAACATTAACTGAGACAAAACTACAGAAAGAGACCATTGAGGTACCATACGGTCCCATGGAGAGTACAGGTTGAAAAGGCCCCTCAGAAACATTTTAGACAAATGGTGCAAAAAGGCCAACTTCCCATCAGCTCCCAGGTGATAATAGGAAACAGCCACCAAGTGCGACTTCAGGGAAGAATAAGCCAGTCCTCTAGATTTTAGGGAAAGCAGGAACTCAAATATAACCTACAATGGTGCCCGAGCAGGGGGAGGATGTTTACATTTACACCACTCAGAGAAGCACTTCCATTTAGAAAGGTAAGATCTCCTCTTAGGGGGCTTACAAGAATGTAGGAGAATCTTATTAACCGGTTGGGAGAAAATCAGATCTTGATTTGGAGCCTTGAAGCAGCTAACTTGAGTCATGCAATGTCATGGTGCAATACCTGGCGTATGCTCAGAAGGTCCAGTGTGCTGGAAACAGGTGATACCAACCCTTGGCCATGTCCTTGAGGACCAAGAACCAAATCTGTCATGGTCAAAATGGGGCCACGAGTATCATGTTTGTACCCTCTCTCCGGATTCTGTCTAGAACCCTGATTAGCAACAGAAAAGGTGGGAATGCATACAACAATGCCCCTAGCCATGGAATCTGAAAGGTGTCCCCTATCAAACCCTGTTCTTGACTAGCCCTGGAGCAAAACCTGGGGGCTTTGGCATTCTTATTAAATAGGTCTACATCATGAAACCACCCATGGGGTA
Organism: Gekko japonicus; assembly: GCF_001447785.1. Taxonomy (NCBI): domain Eukaryota; kingdom Metazoa; phylum Chordata; class Lepidosauria; order Squamata; family Gekkonidae; genus Gekko; species Gekko japonicus. The sequence goes on from NW_015165292.1 coordinate 233,282, forward strand.
AAAACCAGTTCCAAGTAGATGTCCTTCAGGGCCAACTTGTACATGCAATGCACTGTTCTGCTCAAAATATCTGCCTCCCTGGTGAGAGCTCTAGACATATGGATGGCATAGATGTGGGCATGATGCTCCATGACACAGGACCAAATAGACATAGACAAAATCTCCTGGAGCCTGTACCCACCCTGTATGTTGAAATAGAACATTGTGACCATGTTGTCCGTCTGGACTAGAACAGTGTGATCTTGAAGAATATTGGTGAAAAAACTAAGGGAATAATGAACTGCATGTTGTTCCAGTATACTGATATGCAACTGCTTCTCATGCCTAGGCCAGATCCCTTGGGCAGGGAACCCCATGCAGTGACCCCCCCAACTTAAAAGTAAGGAATATATGGTCAAAGTGACTTCATAACCTAGAATACCAAAGGGGGTACCCTATAGTAGATTCTCAGTGGAAGACCACCAATGCAGGGAACAGAGTACAGGCCTGGGAACAGAGAATCTGTTACTTCTTCACCCAAAGAGTGATTAACACTTGGAATTCACTGCCACAGGAAGTGGTGTCGGCTACAAGCATGGACGGCTTCAAAAGGGAATTAGATAAGCATATGGAGCAGAGGTCCATCAGTGGCTATTAGCCACAAGGTATAGATAGGGACTCTGGGGCAAGTGATGCTCTGTCATCTTGGTGCTGGGGGGGGGGGTCAACAGTGGGAGGGCTTCTAATGTCCTGGCCCCACTGGCAGACCTCCTGATGGCACTGGTATTTCTGGCCACTGTGTGATACAGAGTGTTGGACTGGATGGGCCTTTGGCCTGATCCAAACTTGGCATCTCTTATGTTCTTATGTTTTTATGTTCTTATCTATGCCAGTGGAAATGAACTTGAAGGTGGAAACATGACAAAAATCATAACTGTAGGGGATGCATCGAAAACCTAGCCAGAGGTAAAACAGTAGAGGCTATGAGCCTCAGAAGATGGAGTATATTGCCCATTGATTGGAAGCAGTTACTCAAAAAGTGTCTCATGAGTTTAAAGAGAGACTCAACCCTGTTGGGTGGTAAAAATCCCTTAGCAGACATAGAATCTAAAATAGCCATAATAAAATGTACCCTTTGGGAGGGGATCTTTCTAGACTTTTTCCAATTAATCAGAAGGCCTAATCCGTCACAAGTGGTCAGGACAAGAGTGTGATGGGTAATCAGCTCTTCCTTAGAATGTGCTACCAGGAGTCAATAATCTAAGTATGTATGGGAATATTGTGCACCCTTGAAGGTGCAAGTGGGCTATTACAGGTGCCATACACTTGGTGAACATCCTAGAGGTCAGTGGCTAAACCCAGGGCCGGCCCCAGCTTATTTTGCACCCTAGGTGAGGATCCCTTCTGGCGCCCCCCCTATGCGCCCACCATGGCTTGGACCCATTAATTGGATCTGTACCCCGGACCTCCCATTCCCCTGGAACCCATGCTCTTAACACTCACTTTTGTTTTGTAACTTTGCACATCTGGCTTCCACCAAGGAAGACTCTGCAAAGAAAGGCACTCGCAGTCACAAAGAACCTCTGCTTCTCACTTGCCTTGACAGTTCCTTGCTGGGGTTGCCATAAATCAGTTGCAATTTGAGTGTTCTTATGTAATAGCCCCCCTACTTAGATCCTTCTTTGACTCAGCTGAGTGACCCTTCTGTGCCCAGAGGGCTAAGTTCTTTGGTGGAATTGGTGTTTGTATCATCAGAAAGATCATAACATGTTTAAAACTCAGTAGTGTTTGCAGCTGAACCAGGACAGCGGGGTGGGTGGGGTGGGTTACCAGTTTGGTGCCCCTAAGGGCCAACGCACTCTAGGCGAGCACCTAGTTTACCTAGTGAGTGAGCCAGCCCTGGCTAAACCAAAGGGCAGAGGTCATTTCGGGGGGAACGCGGGGGAACACAGTTCCCCCGGGTGAGGTGCAGGGGAGCGGGGCACATGACGAAGCCCCGCCCCCTGCTTCCGGCCGCCCCGCTTCCAGCCCACATTCAGCCAGAAGGAGGCAGGAGAAGAGGGAGGGTAGGTTGCTTCCTCCCCGCCTCTCCCCACCCCTGCCTGCCTGGGGCCAGGGAGGGCCTTGGCGGGGCTTCCTCGCACTCCCGCTGGCCTTGCAGGTCCACCGCCGGGCCCCTGATGTCAGGGTGTGTGGCATATGCTAATGAGTTATGCTAATGAGTTCCCCTAGCTCTTTTTCTATGAAATGACCCCTGCCAAAGGGTAATACATTGCACTGAAAAATCTGATGCCTACAGAGAAACTGCAAATATTTGCAGTATTGCTGATGAATGGAAATATGGATATAAGTATCCTTCAAATCATATAAGATAAACCACAAATTGAACTTTAATAATTGTATAACTGAAACCAGAGAGACCATGCAGAACTTTGGAACCATAAGAAACCTGTTCAGCCTTCTAAGGTCCAGGGTGGGCCTAACACCACCATCTTTTTTGTCCAACAAGAAAAGGTGAGATTAGAAGCCTTCCAAGGGTAGAGGCTCAGGAACTTTCTCAATTGCACCTTTGTCAAGGAGAGCTTGAAGTGACTCCTCTAGGCCAGACACAGAATTATTTACCACCCTCAAAGTGGAAAAAGAAGGGGGCAAATCTCTAACTTACACCCAATAAGAACTATGGACAGAATCCATTGGTCAGAAGTAACAATTTTTCACATGGCCAGGAAATTGGACAACCTGTCTCTAAATTTGACTGGTGCAGGAGACAAACCTAGTCAGAATACATCTTTTTGAAGTTGGGCAACCTCCCTGGAAGTCTGAGACTGGCTCTCATGTCTAGACTTAGGGCACCCTTTCTCTTAGCACAGCCCTGCAGGTGGATCAAAAGATCTGGCAACAGGATACTGGGGCCGTGACAGACAAACATAACAATAGTCTCTTTGGAATGATTGCCAGGGTTGGTGGAAGGGAAAGTGCTGCTTTAGTCGGGAGGGGTTCAGATGTATCACCCCCAGATATGTGGCCGTCTGTTTATTCTTATCTGGAAAAGTCTTTTTGGAGAACCAGGTTCCACCATTGAAAGGAAAGTCCTCCACTTTGAGCTTTGTCTCTATCAGCAGAGCCGTCGACCTCAACCTGGCACGCTCGCATAGGCCGATGGAGCTTACCATTGCTCCAGCTGCAGAATCAGCTGCATGACAATGACCCATATTAATTTGTTGCTTTGACAACTTGTCAGCCTTGGTTTGAAATAGCTTAGCAAGGGGTCTTATATCCTCCAGCAGCAGCTCTAGATAGAGGAGAATCCTGTCCCACAAGAAAAGTTGGGAATCAGCCATAATGGTCTGCTAGTTGGCCACCCTGAGAGCAAGAAATGCAGAGAAATAGATCTTGTGGCCAATTATGTCAAGCTTTCTACTTTCCTTGTCAGAAGGGGCACCATGATACGAGTGTTGGCTCTTGGGTTGCATTTCCTCCATCACTAAAGAAAAGGGAGGCAGGTGCGTAATTAAATAATTGACAGAGACCTGTTTATTCTGTAGAGCTTTTTGACTCTTCTTAATGGGATCTGGAGTGATGCAGGTTTTTACCACAACTCCTGTGTTAAATCAAGTAAGCTTTCCAACATGGGAAAGACAATAACACCTGGTGATCCGTGTAGAGACGCACCAAAATCTTGTCCTTTGGTTTGTGGTTGGATGTGGTCACATCTTTCTCAACAGATTGAGCCATTCTGAGCATTTGTTCTCCATACATGTGAAGATCTTCAGTAGGGAGTGCAGGGGCAGGATCTCCCGCTAGTTCATTAGGGGTAGGGTCAGACACAGGATCCAAGTCAGCCTCTAAACCAACAGTTCTATCCGCACCGTCCTCTGCATTCGAAACCACAATTGGCAAAAGAGATCTTCTAGAAACTGTGGCCAACAGATGCAATGGGATCTTATATTGGGAAGCTCGGTATTGACTCAGGTCTGACCCTTGTCCCATTCAGCTAAGTGCACAGGTGACATCAGATAGGGGTAGGGATGCAGCAGCCAAGGTACAGTTGCTGGCAGCTGGGACCACAGAATCGCTTGACAGGGCTCAGATTCAGAAACATCTGGAACTGAAATGGCCACCTGTTTTGCTCCAATCTCTCTTTCAGAAATTGACATGGGGTGTGTGTGTGTGTGACACTGGTCCAGAATATGGTGTCTTTGTTGGAGGCAAAACCTCCTGCAGTTCAGGCATCAGGTTCAGTACTCACACAGGAGAGTGATGTGTAGATTCCGATTTGTGCTTCTCCCTATGCTTAGGCTTAAGCTTGGGTCTTTTAGCCAATGGTTCCTAAGAATACCTCTGAACTCGAGGGGACTGCGATTCTGAATGGTTCTAATGTAGCTCTGAACAGGGCAGAGACAGAGCCGAACCAGTGGAATTGGAGGAAGGAGGCTTTGATGATCCCTCTGGAGCCGAAGCCGGATTTGGTGGTTCCAAAAATTTTAGGGCTTTTCCCCAAAGGGCCGCTTTTATGCCTGATTGCCTCTACCTTTGGGGGTAAAACACTGGCAAGCTTTACAAGTGGATACATTATACCCATCATCCAAACAGAACAGACAAAAATCGTGCTTGTTAGTCTGAGTCATTTTGGCACTACAATGGGTGCATTTATTTGAACAAAGTTCTCTGAGCCATGATGGTCCAGAGAAGGGAAGATCGGGGGAAGGAAGGGTGAGATAGCCAACAGAAGATCTACCAGCTCAAACCTTCTTCAGTGGCAAGAAAGGAAATGAGGGTGGGGGTGCTGGAGCCCTGGAGTACATGACCATATGAGCAGGAATGGCCTCTTCTGGCTCTGGTGCTCAGCAACCCCTGGATGCTATTGCTTATAAAATCTCTCTGTGGCAGGCTTGCTCAGGCACAGTTCTCATGTGGGACTGCACAAAAGATCAACAATGAAACTGTATTTATAATTAATGTATTTTGTATCTTCTCTTAGTTTGCTTATGACCAATTGGTCTATGAGCATTAATATCCACAGATCTGATAGTTAAATTGCTCCTCCATTTATGCTTTTGCTCCTCCATTTCTGTTTTTAAATGTAAGCATTCATATTGTAATCTGCCTTTATTACAGAGCAGAGGATATACACTGACCAACACTTGAGGGGGGAATCTCTCTAATTCAAATGCAAATGAATAAATAAAAGCCTATTGTCCTACAAGATGAACTTAATATACTCATTAAACATAGGTACTGACATCCTTACAAGAACAAACATAAGCCAATGAAACAAAACGTTGCTTTCAAACTACTTTCTTAATGCAAAAATAATATTGTGCCCCTCAATGAAGTATGCAACAAAGATGCTTACAAAAAGACAAGACTTTCTTAAATATTACACTGATATCCTTCATTGTCAAGGGGGACAGGTAACTAAACATTGCTATGTAGCAACATTAGTAGAGCAGTTAAGCCTCCAGTGAAAGTACATCTTTGGAGTTTGACAATGCTAAACAAAGTATGCAGATTTCTCTCAACAAACCAAGTACACAAAGTAAGCTTACCATAGGCGACCGTCCATAGGCAACCACAGCAGCTGCAGCTGCAGCAGCACTCATCTGAGGGGACATGTTGTGTAGACTGGCATAGGCTGCGCCTGGACTGGTCAGCTCTCCATTCATGCCAGCATGAGGTACCATTCCAAATGGTGCAGGATATGGTCCTGGCACGGCCAACGGTGTTCTCAAGCCAGCAGCTGCAGTTCAATGAGATAATGTATGCATGCTGATCACTAGTTTCTTTGCATCTCTCCACACAAAGCAAAGAGCATGTGGTAGACAGTTCTTCCACAAAACCAAGTTACTCTGTTCCTTACTGTTAGCTTAACTGAGAGTCTTTTTTTACACCAGGATTTCAGAAAGTAAGCTTTGAGGTATCAAAAGAAACTATCAATATATAAGTGAAAAGAAAAGATAATGAATACTGCCCTAGCTCACAGTATCAAAGTTTAATTGGTGACCTTAAAATGAAAAACTATTTGGATAGAAGTTTTGCCAGCTTTGAACTATGGGTGGCTCAACAGAATGAATGATTTCTAGATTCTGTCAACTGCTGGTCCAAAAATCCATCCCATGTAAAGATATAGCTCAAAAATATTAAAAAATATTAAAAGACAATGTATGGGCTAACGTATGCTCAATTACACCTTTCAAAACTCCTTCCTATAAAAATAAATTTACAAAATATATACCAGATAACAATTTCAGGCAGGGGAGGAAGTGTGAAGACCTTTCTAGGTGGCTAGGAGCAGCTAAATAAAAGCTAGTTGAGCTTTGTTCTCCCCTGCTTACAGATACTCTCAGGTGGCTGGTGGCAAGTGATGTGCTATTGACAAGGGGAGTGAATAAGTTCTGGCTGGGTTTTTCTTTTCTTTTCTGTTCACAGGTAAAACCTTAGTATGCCCCAGGGGTGACAACTCTGGCCTGGGAAATTCCTAGAGATTTGGGGGTGGTACATTTGGATGGGAAGTTTGGTGAGGGATTTCTATAATACTATAGGTTCTGCCCCCTGAAGCTGCCATTTTCTCCAGGGTAACTGATCTACATGGTCTGGAGATCAGTAGCAATTCCAGAAGCACTCCAGGTTCTACCTGGAGGTTGGCAACTCTGGTGTGCAGAGGCATGAGTCAAAGGGCTGGGGTTATAGCACAGACCTGGGTTTACTATCTGCTGTGGGGTACGGGAAGAGAGACAGACAACCTGCTTCATACTAAGAAACTTTCCCCATTTGTTCCTATAGTACTTTTTAAAACTGTAAACCATTTTGGGTCTCCACTGTGTGGGGGAATGGGTTATAGATATACCCATCAAAAATATCCCCAAATGGGGGGGGGGCTACGACCCATTGTGGTTGGTAGCCAGTGTTCCCTTTAAGCTGAGTTAGTGTGAGCTAGCTCACAGTTTTTTAGCCTCCAGCTCACACATTTTTGCCTTAGCTCAGGAAGGATGGCTCCAGAGCAAACTAATGTATGCAGTAGCCAAATCACTTGCTCACAACTTTAATGCCAGTAGCTCGCAAAGGAGAATTTTTGCTCACAAGACTCCACAGCTTAGCGGGAACATAGTTGGTAGCCATTACCTGCAGCTTGTCGTCTGTTTGCTCTTAATTAATTATTTTCAACCCTTTTGGATTTATTTGAGATTCTGAAAACATGCCTCCAAGGAAAGATAAGAATGGGAAGCAGAAGGCAAGGCAAAAAACGGATAACATACTTTCTTTGACAGAGTTTTTTGCTCAAGCTGAAGTCGAACCTCCTCCAAAATGGACTTGGGAAATACTGCTAAGGAAGGGACTACTCTAACAACAAACTTTCTTTTAGAAGCCTTGGCTAAACAATGACAAGAGTTAAGAATGGACATTGTGGATATGCTAAAGCCAGCATTCCAGCATATGGGTGTTTAAGCAAACTAAGCAAACAGCTGAAGACGCTTTAAAGAAGGTATCTGTGATGGAGAAACAAACTGCCTGTAATTCCCCTGATTTATGGGCTAGAAAATGCATTCTTTCTTTGGATTATCGTTCCCATGAGTTGTATCTGAAATTCAGAGGATTTAGACCAAATGTTGAAGAAGGAACGGAACTAAAAAAAATTATTGCTAATTGGCTGGCTGGCGTTTTAAATCTGGAGGAAGGAGTGGCTCTTTTAATCCAAAAGGCTTATCAGGTGGGCAGACAACGCGAGGAAACAGTTTATTATCGAGACATTGTTGCAGTTTTCAAGGACTTCAGAACCAGACAACGAATATTAAAACAGGCAAGAGGAAAAAATGGTTTGGAATATCAAAACGTAAAGATACAGGTGTTTCCTGATCTTCCACCAGAATTCCTCAAGATAAGAAGGGAGTTGAAACCAACTACAACTAAACTCCAGGAGTAAGACATCAAGTATCATTGGCTGAACACAGGCAAACCCTGTGTGGAATATAAGCAGGTGATTTATACAGCCTTTGACCAGGTGTCTGGAGAGCAGTTGCTGGCTGTTTTAAATAAATCACCAGGTGAACCAAGGGAGAAGACAGATAACAAAAGAAAAGCAAGATCACCTCCCACTCCATTAAAGGCAACCAGAATCTGTCGTTCTGAAGACCGGGAAGAGCCGGATGAACATATAGACTCCTTTTAAACAACAAGCATTCATGCTCTTCTCTGAGGACTGCCTTTGTTATATCTGAAATAGGGTGACTGGATAGCAGCGAGTGAATGTGGGTATGTGCCCTCCCTTCAACAGTCCTTGGGTGAAAGGTTATGTCCTTTCGGTCCATGGGCCTCCCTTGGACTGAACTCAGGTTCAAAGAAGAATAGAGGAAGAAATACTATGATTGGTTTTGAGCCTGTGTATTTTGTTTTAATTTTGTGATTTTGTTGAAAGTTTTGCTTAAAATACTTAAAATGTAACATAGGTAAATACTGAGAAGACAGAAGAACTGAAGAGACAGAAGACACAAAAGAAAGAAAAGAAGCTTTTATTGCAGATTATTAAAGCAATTAAGAATGTATATAAGAATCTATAAAAAAACAAAGGAAGAAATTGTGATTTAAGAATGTATGTATGCATTATTAGCTAAAATTGTAATCTTTATTTGTAACTCGGTTCTTCAATAAAATAAAATGCAAAAAACAAAACAAAACAAATTAAAACAATATCCCCAAATATATGGGAGAAAAAGTAAGAGAAACAGTTCTTATCCATACTGATGCTGGTCTTGTTGAAAAATGCAAAGGTTTCAGGGTACGATGATTATAGTGCTTGAAGGTCAAAGAAGAAGGGGACGGCAAATGATGAGATGGTTAAACAGTGTCATCGATGCAATGAACATGAAATTGAGCAAGCTTCAGAGGACAGCGGAAGACAGGAGGGCCTGGCATGATCTGGTCCATGGGGTCGCGAAGAGTCGGACTCGACTGTGCGACTGAACAACAAAAACAATTATAGTGCTGTCCTAAGGAGATCAACTCTGAATCCTACTCAGGTCTATTCAATGGAGACTATCCTGGGATAGTTCTTAGAATCTCACTATTCATCATACTGGAAAAATAACTTCTAAAAATACAATTTCCCAACCACAATTATCTTAGGTCATTCAGAAATTTCTATGTTCCCAAGAGTCTCAAGGGATATATTTGTGGTTTTAGCTGCAAAAATGTGAATTTTTGGAAAAGTCATATCTTTTGAGCTTTGAGTCTCAAAAGTTTATACCCTTGAAATCTTGTAGGTCTTCAAGGTGCAACCTCTGTGTTCCGAGGCAGAGGCCAATGAGGCTGCATATGCAAACAACCTCTGTGTTCTGACTGGCTATGGGGGGGGGAGGAACAGCAAAATGTTTAGAATGTTGGACTCAAGCAAAGCAGCCAATGGGTAGGGAGACCCTCTGAATGACAGATCAGAGAGCGAACTGATTTTGGAGCGTGTGGAATGTTCTAGAGAAGTGCCACCACCATTCGGCTTTTATTTATAAGGGACATATGCAGAAGCAGCAGCTGGATCACTGAATACATATATATTTGTAAAACCCTCTGTAAAAATGAGAATAGGATAACTATACCCCCTGTACCTTTCATAAGAATAAAATAAAAGTTTTGCTGGATCACACGAGATGTTTCTGTAGTCTAGTATCCTATTTCCCACATTGGCCAGCCAAATGCTTCTGTATATCCCATCAGCAGAGAATAGAGGCAACAGCCAACCCAAACAGTTGTCCCTCCCCAAACTAGCATTCAATAGTATACTGTCACTGAACATGGAGGTTCTATTTGGTCATCATAGCTAATGGCCGCTCATGGACCTTTCCACCTCCATGAATCTATCTAATTCCCTTTTAATGACTTCTAAACCAGTGGACGCTACCTCACAGTAGTTTAGTCAATGAGTAAATAATGCAGCATGTAATATAAGGTGAAACTGGGATATTCACTTAAGGCATTCACTATTCCATATTTATAACCTCTAATATAGTTTAATACAGATTGGAATGCCTTTAAAGTGTGGGGGGGTATCACCCTTTCACTATGTTGATAGATCTTTGAGAAATGTTAATTGGCACAGAAGTTTTCTGTTCTGCTATTAATTCTGTTTAACCCCACAGCAAGAACAGGGTTGAGAAGAAATGAGGCAGGAAAGGGAGGGGCACACACAGAAGAATTGGGGGGGGGGAGAAATGAAGGCATACCAGGTTGGTTGATGGCCTTAGGAACAACTCATGACAGGAAAATGTTTTCCTTAGCCTTGTAGTTAAAACGTTTCCAGCCCAGGAGAGCTTTCTTTACTACTAAAAAAAAGTAGCAAAGAGTACCAACCAGGAAGATCATTTGCCTATTTGCTCTGCTCCACCTTGCCTGTGCCCTAGTGGCTGCAGTGCAGAACTGCACTAAAATATATTCATTTAATGCAGGATGATTCTAGCTTCACTGGACCTTCAAGCTGACTTGGGCCCTAGGAATTTTGTACTCCCAGCCCCCCATCAGTGGCCCTGTGATTGACATGTGAAAATTCTGCTTCTCTTGTTATATTTTGTAAAATCCTGTATATTACTGAGATATTTAAATACGATTTGTCAGCCTGTACTGATGCATGTTATGAAAAATTTAAATTAGTTAAAAAATACCACATCCCAGAGTGACTGTATAAATGAGAACTGTTATCTGCCTAGTTCTCCCTTACTGCTTTTGATAGTCTTTGTGCACGTTGCTTAATGATTTATGTACTGTTTGTGTGTATGTGTGTCCTGAGTGTCATTCTGCGTTTATCATGTTCAAGAAAAATATGCTGCCTCAATCTCAAATGTGGCATAATAGAAGGAGGAACAAATTGCCCTCTGAAAAGTGATTAGAAACTACATGGTTCGTATTCCAGTTGGTACCGTTTGGGAAGGTATCAGGACAAACAAATCAGAGAAAAACAAGTACAAAAGATGATATTTAAGAACAGGAACCTTTAACACTTGAAATCTTCTGAATAAAAAGGCAAAAAGAACTACAGAGAGTGCAGAGTATTAACAAAGGGTGTATTACCAGCTTGATTGACCAGAGGGTCCATTGTTGGAGGTTTGCCAAGGCCTGCACGAAGTCCTGGCGTAGCACTCGTTCCTGGCGTTGGCACATCGCTTCGTGGAGTTGGTGTGCTGGACTTCAGAACAGGTGTGCTGGCTTTTTCATGCTGGAAGCAAATTATTTATGCATTATTTAAAGAAATATATGCTGCTTCTCCAGGGATCCCTACCCAAGGCAGCTTACAAAATAAAACATAACAAAATATAAAACATGAGGCATTACTCATTATTGTTATATTTAAAATAAGCCATAATACGTAATTTGTCACAAACACAGATGGGCTACTCAAAATCTCCCTCCCTCACTCAATCTATAATTTGTTCACCTAGGCTTCTAGAAAAATTTCTCTTTGCCACACATGGCCTTATTCTGCCAATTTTCACCTACATTTTTAGACTGCATTCAGAATTAGGTATAATATTATAGCCATAAAATATGGTATCCTATACTATATCTTTATGGTTAGTATATTGTCAAATTCCACATTAAGGGACATTAAAACCACTGTGCAAAGGAAAGTGCCGTCAAGTCACAGCTGACCTATGGTGATCCCTTGGGGTTTTCAAGGCAAGAGACGTTCAGGGGTGGGTTGCCATTGTCTGCCTCCACATCATGACCCTGGCATTCCTTGGTGGTTTCCCATCCAAATACTAGCCAGGGGCAACTTTGCTTAGCTTCTGAGATCTGACCAGATCCAGCTAGCCTGGGCTATCCAGGTCAGGCCATTAAAACCATTATACATCTCTAAAGGCCTCCATTTACACTGCTCCTAAAAATATTCAACATGGGTCACCTGAGGCAGCAAATTTTATAGAGTGTGCTTTTCAAATGGCAATGCAATGCACATATCAGCATTAAGCGCGAAAAGCCATCTTAATCTAAACATCCCAGATTAGAGAACAAACATACGTGTTTGATAGCTGTAGCCTACAAAGCAAGACTTGTTTGTTTTTACATTGAACAATGAACATATTTAAGATTTTATATTGTAATGCATATTCCAGCAAAAACAAAATAGCAAATCTTCTTGATAAAACTGTAAACAAGAGTTCAATACTGTGTAGCTATTTAATGCTACTGCATCTTTCAAGTAATCAGAAAGTGGTAGTCATCATCAGTAGATACAAACTGATTAATATAGCTAATATTAGTTTCAACAATTTAATTGAAAAGGAAGATTCTCCAAGTTATGAAGAGAAAGCTCTTCCATTTAGGAAAAGGAGGAGGAGGAGGAGAAGTGATGCATATCTATTTATTTAGGGGGGAAATTCCATCTCTCCAGGAGTTTGCTTGAGGCAGATTACAAAATGAAAATAATAAAAACAAACATTAAAAGATATTAGTTAAAATCCAGCATCAGAAAAAAAACCCAGCCCAGCATAAAAACACACCACAGAAATCTTAAAATAAGTTTCGAGACTAAAATAGTGTTGTTGCTTTAAAAAGTGCTACCAATATGCAGACGACACCTAGCTCTACTTAACTGCTGAGTCAGGTGGGCCTGTGGAAGTCCTGAACAGGTGACTAGAGATGGCAATCCGATGGATGAGTGCCAATAAACAAAAGCTCAGTCCAGACAAGAGGGTAGTGGTGCTGGTCAATGACAAACCTTCTTGAGGACTGAGAAGTCAGCCTATCTTGGTGGAAAGGGGTTGTACTCTCCCTGAAGGAACAGGTTCATAGCTCGGTACTCCAAACCTACATTTGGAGGCCAAGATTTCTTCCGTAGCACATAGTGCTTTTTATCAGCTTTGGTTGATACATCACCTATGGCTGTTCCTCAAAAAGCATGATGTGGCCATAGCAATTAACGCTCTGATCACATGCATGATATATTACTGTAATACACTTTGCATTGGGCTGCCTTTGAAAATGGTGCGGAAACTTCAGCTTGTTTAAAATGCAGCAACCAGGCAAGTGTCAGGGGTGGGATACAAAGATCATATCATCCCAGTGCTGAAAGATCTCACTGGCTACCCATTTCCTTCTGGGTATAATTCTTACTTGTAGAGCCCTAAATTTCTTGGGGCCAGGGTACTTGAATGACTGCCTTCTCCCATATTGCCCTGCCTGCCAGTTGAGATCTGCCTCACAAGCCTCCACATTCATTCTCTTTGCCTCCACATTCAGAGATGATGTGGGTGGAGACCATAGACAGGGCTTTTTCAGTAGTGGCACCACACATGTGGAATGCCACTTCCCCTGAAGCTCACCTGGTGCCTAGGTTGCTTTCTTTTAGGTGCCAGGCCAAGATGTTTCTGTTCACTCAGGAGCTGACTTGGTTTTAGGGACAGTGACACCATTAAAAGTCGTCACACATCTGAATAATCATCATTTATTATTAGTTGTAAAAATGCAGGACAGTCAAGAAACAATGCATTCAGGAAATGCTTACCAAACCTATTTCTTTGGATTTCATGGAAGCAGAACTCCCTGATGAGGCTGTGGAGGCTGGACTGCTAGAGGCATCTTTCTTCAGTAGGCGACTTTTATCTATGCCATTCTCACGAGGTGAATGAGCAGGACTTCCCCTTGGAGATGAAGGGTCCTGAGTGGATTGAGGAGAGAAAACAGCAGAACTATTACTGACCTATGCAAATGATTGTTGTACAAGAATAAAAACTGATCAGTAATTTAAGGTGCTTTTAGACTGGAATTTTTTCATAAATTGTTCCTTTCATTCAAGCTTAGATATAACATTTACATGCAGACCAGTGGATAAAGATAAAATACCCTTAGATTACATAGTAATCTGAGTAATTTAGAGGCAATAAGAGCAGATTTCAGATTAATTTTCTCAATTAATCTGAATGAACATTGCATATATTAGGAACTAACAAAATGAACTTGATGACAAGCAATATTGCCTCCTACTGTTCATAGCTATCAGTGTTCACATGGTTAAACATTACAGCAATCCATTATAGTAATCTCTCCTGTCAGAAGTGCCCAAAATGAACCCAGCTTTACAGCATCATGGTGCCATATACCCCTACTCTTCCCTGAAATATCCTCAACAGACATAAAGCTCATTAATCAAAGGCCGTTCAAGGAATGTAAGTGGATTACCACCTATCCCAGCATTATTGGTTCACCCCTCCCCCCCAAAAAAAACCCTATATATTTTAATGCTATTCTTCCTTCCCCTGCATTGGCTAGCCCAGGTTATCACTTTTGACAAAGCAAATCACTGGTATGTCATGGTGGAAATATAGTAATTTATATACTCTGTGGCATGCAAGAAATCCTCACACCCTCACCCAGCTTCTCCAAGTCAAAGTAACAGGTACCCACTAACAGTAGGGTAAGATAGTCTAACACAGGCATTCAACAGGAGACTGACAGTGGAAGCCTATACAGAGTTACCCAGTGGGCTTCAATTGGAGTAAATAGGATTGCACTGTGACAATAACCCACAGCTTTTGGGGATATAGCTAAGAACCATAGAGCTTTCTTTATTTTGTATTTATATTTTATATTGTAACGGCCAATGGCCATATACAATAAACTTACTACTACTACATAGAGCCTTCTTGCTCCAGTCAGATTGATACAAATGCAAAGCAATTACCTCATTGGATACATCAACAACTAAGTTGTCATCACTTTTGTCTCCGTCACTGTCCTAGATTAAACACAATGTTTACTTTGGTCAATACTATCAACGATAAGCTATTTATTGTATATTAAAATACACACAAACACATTAAAAGAAAAGGATCTTGACTATTTCCATTTGAAATTACATTTTCTTTACCATTGCTAAAAACAAGAGTCGATCTCACCACAGAATGTTGAAATATTAAAAACATAAAAGCATTCACAATTAATATAAAATGAAATTTCTCTGTAACAGTTCCACTAATATAATTAATTTGGCAAAGCATTCATGTATGTGTTGATTTAGAAAGTTGTTCATGCAAGACACATGGAAGCTTACAGCTTTCCTTGTTATTATCTAAAAAACTGGGAAGTTGGCAACAGTAGGTGCAATTGAAAACCTTAGAAAATTGTCAGAATATATTCACCCCCGGGAATATGCA
>NW_015165292.1:248468-251976 GCF_001447785.1 Gekko japonicus
CAGGAACTCATTAGCATAATAGGCTACACCCAACAGCAGAAACTCATTAGGATTGGCTACATTAGGGGTGTGTGGCCTAACATGCAAAGGAGTTCCTGCTATAAAAAAGGCCCTGGGTTTTGACAACAGACAAGGTAAACAGAATAACAAGCAAAAGGTGGGTGTGGCTGGATGACCACACTTCTGGTAAGATGTGGGTGCAGCCTAATGTGCTAATGAGCTGTGCTGTCAGGGGTGAGGCCCAATATGCTAAGGAGTTCCTGCTGTTGGGTGTGGCCTATTATGCTAATGAGTTCCTGCTGGGCTTTTTCTACAGAAAGAGCATTTATTTATTTATTTTTATACCTCACTCTTCTCCTCAATAGCTTACATCCTTCCTCCATTTCATCCTCAATACATCTTTCTGAGATAGGTAATGAGAGAGAATGACTGGGCCAAAGTCACCACCAGCAAACATCCATGGCAGAGCAGGGACTGGAACCTGGTTTTGCTCGCTCCTAGTCTGATACTCTAACTGCTACACTACTTGAGAGCCAGTGTGGTGTAGTGGTTAGGCTGTCAGGCTAGAATCCGTGAGACCCAGGTTCAAATCCTTACTCTGCCATGGAAGGTCACTGGGTGACCTCGGGACAGTCACACACTCTCAGTTTAACCTAACTCATTTGACTGTATGTCCACAATAGGTTACAATTTAATCATCTGAACATGCCTATAGTATTGAAACCTGAAACATTTTCTGATTCAAAATATAATTTAGTATAATCAAGGAATATAAATTTATGTACCCAATTAGGCCAGTAATTAGTCTAGTTTCTGTAGAAAGAGAACATTGGCTTATACTCCACTGCCCAACAAACTGTCAACCAACAATTCATATGGCAATCACAATCAGAGATGTGTAACAGAAAATATTCCAGTATTCATTTTACCACAGGACATTTTCCGTTTCTAAAGATTCATTGTTTGTTAAATTAGTAAGAATGAATGGATGCCATTTGCCAGAACAATATTAGTCAAGCTTGATAGTTTCAATTTTCTAATTAATGTTTCTCAAGTGATTTTCCCTAATAATGGTGTTAGAGTATACACATATGTTTTATTGGTTTGTAAACCAGGGGGCGGGGGGAATACAAAACTACATACAATAAACCCAATTTTAAAAAGTAAAAGAAAAAGAAAAACCAAAGATAAATTCTTATTTATGACTTTTATTTCACATGGTGGAAGGGAAATTGTTACCACCATGTCAGATTAGTCATTATAAATAATTCAAGTGATGCTTCAGAGAGTAACAGTAAAGTTGAAGTGCCCCAGTTAACTCAGGCAGCAACAGTTATATTTTGTTGAAATACTTCAATAGACCACTATGTCCTATCATGGACAGTTCTTTGGGATGTGCTCAAATTCATGTCTCAACAGTTTCCAGTGCCTTTTTTCCTTAATTATAAACGATGTAAGGGAAGTATGCGCTGCGCTGTCTTTAATTTTTTTGGATATATTATTGTAACAAAATCATTTCCACATAAACCTTTGAATCTGTATATTACATTTAAACCACACTTAATGAAGTTGTTTTCCTATTAAAATATTTCAATTCAAGTATTTGTTGTCATTGGGACAAAAAAATTACCATGCAGTACTTCAAAATGTTTTTTTTTACCAAGTCAAAATTAACAGAGAGAAAGAAATCATGCTCTGTTTAGAGCAAGGGAAGTTTTCAAATCAAGGTTTTCCACAAAACTCTCAACCCAATATCCCCAGACATAGACTCTCTTAATATTTTTCCATGATTCCCAAATGATTTGCTTCAATTCACAGCCTATGTTTCTGACACAGCTCAAAGCATCATACAAATTGTCCTAGAGAATTTTATGTCTAAGCAGGGTATACCACCACACTTGACTAGGTACAGTAACAGAACTGCATCACATGTAGGGTTGCTACTACCCTCATCACTCTGGCGAGGGGCTTTTGGGGGCATTCCAGGGGTGGACAGGGATGCCCCACATCCCACCCCCAAGAACGGCCACCCACCTGGCAACCCCTATCCTTCCCCTCCTGCCCGATTTAAAGGGTTTCTGCGAGCTGAGCATGCAGCCCGCGACTGCCCCTCTCCACGTGGTCCCCGCCAATCAGCTGAAGCCCTTCAAATCAGGCAGGAGGGAAGGGTGGCCTGGCAGGCAGTTGCTCTTGGGGTCGGGGCTTGGGGCAGGGCTTCCCCCACCAGTGAGCTGGTTGGGACAGATTGGAGCCCCCAAAAGTGGGGAAAACCCCACTTGGACCTGGAGGCTGTCAATCCTAATCACATGTCTTTTGACCACTATCCAGCTAAAATGCCATATCCTACTGGTAGTATCAAGATGCATGTTCTGCTTTATAAGATCATTTAGAACAAGGAAGTCACCAAGGACATAAGGGTGGTTCCTACACAAGCATCTTGGGATTGTTCAGGGCTCCTGTTGGGCTTGCAACTTAGTAGCACTAATGTAAGGTACAGTTATATGTGGGAATCAGGAGAAGCCAGGATAAAGGAGAGATCAGGAATCATGAAATATAGTCAAGAGACCCATATGCACCATAAGGAAAGGCTTTCTTAGTATTCACACTGGCATGTACTAAATAACATGAAAATTAAAAATGCATAATAATTTCTCCACATACACAATAATCTCAAAATAAATTAATTGGATTTACTTACATAGTGGCTTGAATCTTTATCATCCATCTTTCTTTTTTTCAGGTCACTGGAATAATCAGGGCCGTTCCTACGTTTATCTGTGCTTCGCAGGCTGTCCGGAACCAAGAGTGAATTACTCTGCAAAGACAAAAGTAAGGTCAATAAACATGTCTTTTCAGAGTCCCTTTGTATATACACCAAAGCTAGAACTAGATACAGCATGCTTTGGGAGGGGGGTATTAAAAGTGGGTTTTTTTCATTAATTGACTTTCTAACGAGAACTCAGGCCAATGTAAACAGGCCTTTAAAAAAAAGAAAATTAACTTAAAAGCTCGAATCCTTAACTTACTTATGACCAGGGCTCAGTTCCTGCCAGAGCGCAAAGGAGCAACACTCCAGCAGTGAGGAGCCCAGGGGACGGGCACATACAGCAAGCCCTACCCCCTGCTCCCAGCAGCCCGGGCCACGAGGAGCCAGAAGAAAAAGTACAGCCCCCCTGTCGCCTTTCCTGGGCCACACCAGGCTGCAGAGCCCAGGAAAAGGCCTGCTGCCACCCCCCGCCGCCCTTCCCAGGCCGTGCCAGGCCGCAGTCTGGGGGAAAAGGTCTGCTGCTGCCCCCGCACCTTTCCCGGGCCGCGCCAGGCTGCGGAGCCTGGGAAAAGGCCTGGCCCCCTCCCCGCCTTTCCTGGGCTGTGCCAGGGTGCAAAGCCTGGGAAAAGGCCTGTGGACCCCCCCCATACCTTTCCTGGGCCACAGGGGGGTGGCGGGGCCTTGATTGGGGGTGGGTGGGAGAGCCTCCCTCTCTCTCCATCTATTTCCCCTCTTTCTTTC
>NW_015165292.1:252000-304547 GCF_001447785.1 Gekko japonicus
TCCCTTCTTTTTTCCTTCTCTTTCTTTCCCTCCTTCTTTCCTTCTTTTCCCCCTTTCCCTTCTCTTTCTTTCCCTCCATTCCTTCTTTCTTTTTCTTTCCCTTTTTTCCTTCTCTTTCTTTCTTTCCCTCCTTCTTTCCTTCTCTCCCTTTCCCCCTCTTTCTTTCTTTCTTTCTTTCTTTCTTTCTTTCCAGATCTGTGCGCCCCCCCCCAATAGTTAGCAATCCAAATCAGTCCAGTGAAGCCTGAGCGGTGGGTGTTGCCTTCTGACACACTTCCGGTGATGTCAGGGGGTGTGGCATATGAAAATAAGTTATGCTAATGAGCTCCTGCACCTCTTTTTCTACGAAATGATCCCTGCTTATGAGACAATGAAGCTCACTGAATGTAGTGAACCTTAATGCTGAGTAAACATACATAGGCTTGAACTGTGAAACACTTAAACATTAACTGCAGATTTAAAGGCAGTTGTTTGAGAAAGATATACGATATACAACAAACTGGACTCTGTACTTTGAACGGTTTAATAAGAATCTATATAAATGGCAAATTTTACAACTACAGTTGTTGTGGTTGGACAGACAACTCAGGAACTGTCAGGTAAATATGGATGAACTGAGTTTAAGCATTAATCTATGTGCAAAAATAAGATACATGGAAGATTTTTGTTTAGTACATAAATAATTGCCACCTACAAAGCAATGTGTTCTTTGAAAAAATGGCTGAGACATTCAAGATGTTTTAATCATGAACATAATTCAATCTGAAAGGAAGACCCCATAAAAACAAGTCAACACTCACAAAGTTTAAGCACAAGGAATAATCTTTTCCACAATCCATGGGCTACTTTTTTAGATAATGTTAAGTACAAACTGTTGACTCAAAGGGGGAAAGAGGCATTTGAGATATTTTTGGGTCACATGAACATTTGATAGTCCTCCAATTTTCATCTCCCCTCCAGCTAAACCATTAAACATGTCACAATGGACTCTTTTAAGTTCAGGATTAGCATATGCAAGAAGGGCAATTTGTTCAATGATGTGTTAATGCCATGAACAATGCTGAATGAAGGATGGGCCACAACACACATGAAAGTTAATATTTCTAACCAAAGAGCTGTTCAGTTTAAAAACTTAGTCTTGGAGCTTTGTAGTCCTTACATATAAATTCTCAACTACCAAAAGGGAGGGGGGGGACACAGACAACACAAAAACAAGAGCACCTAAAGCAATCTGAAGTTTCTTCATTACTCCAGAAATCAGATTTTAAACCAAACTTTTATTTCTGACTATTCAGGCTCAAACACACACTAGGAACCTTATAAAAATAATGAAATTTAGTACAAAGCAATTTTCAGTCATGTCTTTACAACTGCATTTTCTGTGTAAAAGGTAAGTTTGTTGGATCACTGAACCAATTAGCTTAACATACAGATGAAAGATTTCTTTCTTTTTAACATGAATTAAAGAACCTAGGAAAGCTGTAGAATTTAAGACTGATATTAAATTTCCTATTTAAAATAATTTTTTCATACTGAACATACACACGCAACAAGATTTTGGCAGCTCAGTTTTTTATGGTGTAACTTGAGTTGGAAAGAATCTGGTTTCTAGAGATCCCTTAACCAATAAGTCATTCTAATTATTTTCTAACAACCAATCTTTATCTATAACAACTCTCTTACAGAGATTTAGAAGGTGGAATATTATGACAATATAAAGAAGACATTAAAGACCAGAAATGATTGTAAAAGACTTACTTATTACCTCCTATCCCAACCAAGAGACAGTCCACATATAAGCATGTTAATAGCTCTTCCTGTCCTCACTGAAACACATTCAGCCCCTCTAAGGTCTCCTGTTTACTTAAATTACTATACCAGTTCTCCTTTAGTCTCTCCATCTTCCCCTGAAGTGCCACTTTTATTGCTTCCTTTAGATTCCAGCTCATGCTTCACCTATTCCACAAAGCCTTTGGATTTATCTTCTAGTCCCCATCACAAACTGAAATCAAGCTAAACATGTGTACTTGCATTTGTTTGTATTTACCTCTTATTACAAGTTCCCTACAGGTGTCTTCCTCCTCAGCAAGTTTGTGCAAACTCCTTGCAACAGGGATTTGCTTTTTGTTTGTATGACTCAGCAAAGCATCATCTCCGGAGAACTGTTTACCATCATGGCATACATCCGGGGACCATCTTGTTTTAATTGAGTATTATTGTTGTTGTGATTAATTGTTATTAATGTTTTTATTGCTTTTACCTTGTTTTATATGGGCTTTGCCCCTTGTAAGCGCTTTGCAGGGAGGGCGGGGTAAAAATCCCAATAAATAAATAAATAAATAAATAAAATGAGCCCCAAAGGTGCTATATAAGCAACTACCAAAACATGCACATTGGACTTTGATTCATACCAAGCAATCTCCCATCACCTCAGATTTATGTGCTATCAACAATGCAGAAGAATGTTAGTAATTAAAACAGTAGTCCTTTGACCAAAAGCATATAAATAAGGCATTCCTAACTGGGGAGTGGTTAAGTGGTTAAGACGCTGAACTGCAGGCTGTGGAAGGTCAGTAGTTCAGCAGTTCGAGACCCGAGTGCTGCATGACGGAGTGAGCTCCTGTCTCTAGTTCCAGCTCCTGCCAACCTAGTAGTTTGAAAGCAAGAAATTGCAAGTAGATAAATAGGTACCACTTCAGTGGGAAGGTAACAGCGTTCCGTGCGCCTTGGTGTTTAGTCATGCCGGCCACATGACCACGGGAACGTCTTCAGACAGTGCTGGTTTTGAAACGGAGATGAGCACTGCAACCCTAGAGTTGGATTTGACTGGCTTTCAAGCAAGGGATAATAAAAGCTACATCTATTTATTAAGTACAAATTTAAAACATATATAAGGCCCCATTCACATCAAATATATAAATAACACAGCAATGCACACGGGCTTTAAAAACCTTACCTGACGGATTTCGGCCTGCGTGGGCCTTCCTCAGAGGTCAAACAATTGAGTGGCAAGATGGCTATAAAAATATAATACACTCATGTAGTTACCATCAGAATGGATACAAAATATAAATTCAATATGGACCAGAAAACAAGTTTTTCCAGAATAAAACCACCAGGCACAGAATAAATATGCAAATGAGATCTTTAAAATTGCAGTCACTTGCCCAGTGGTTCTAAAGTTTAGACTTTTGGTCCAAGAATTGCCTTCTTTTATTGTGTTGCCACAGTGTTCTTCAAGTAAAAAGCTGTATCCATTCTGATTGTGTCTACATGAGTGTATTATATTTTTATAGCCATCTTGCCCCGGGGGGAACTCCGCCCCGACGTGCGCGTCACCCGGAAGTGACGGGAGGACGCCAGGCACGCTGGGGGCAGGGCCACAGCCATCCAAGGGAAAACTCTATGGTTTTTCCTTGTATGGCCGTGGCCCCACCCCCAGCAT
The DNA here is from genome assembly GCF_001447785.1 of Gekko japonicus. NCBI lineage: Eukaryota > Metazoa > Chordata > Lepidosauria > Squamata > Gekkonidae > Gekko > Gekko japonicus. The sequence goes on from NW_015165292.1 coordinate 255,446, forward strand.
GCCTGGCGTCCTCCTGTCACTTCTGGGTGACGTGCGTGTGGTGCACGTGCGCGCGCACCAGACATCGGCCGGGAGCCCCCCGCTCCCGGCGAAGATCCACTTGGCAACCCTAGTGGGGTAGCAGGCCCCGTTCTGGTGTCAAAGTATCCCAGCTCCAGTTACAAAGTATCTGGAAAAAGAGAATAAATAGGCATGTTCAGCAGCAGGGGGAGAAAGGCAAGGCACGGGTCTGGTAAGCAGACTTTCCACAAACAGATTTACATAAATTGGAGTTTTATTAAAAAGGGGGGATAAAAAAGCAATTATGATGGTAGAATGCCAGAAGGGGGTGGGGGCTATTCAGCATATTGCACTGAGTGCAACATGTATGACTATCTGCCAGCTGGACAGAAGTCATGGGTGTGTGCTCAGTGCAAGTAGTTCCTGGTTCTTTGGGAATGAGTTCGGACCCTTGAGGCCAAGGTAGCTGGCCTAGAGGAGCAGAGACAGTCAGTTAGGCATGTGGGTAAGACTCTCAGGGACTTCTTAGATGTGTGTCACTGTTAGAATAGCAGCCCTGCCACTGTCAGGGAGCATGAGGGTCAAAGGGAAACAGGGCACTGTGCTGATGAAAAGGGGAATGTTCCCTCAGAAGGGACCCCTTCTACGTTGGTGAGCAGGTATCCTTTTGCACCAAGGAACCATCCCTGGGCAGGGAAGGAGAGGGGCTCTTGGTAGCTGGTGATGCAATTCTTAGGCACGTAGATAGATAACTTATGAACCCACATACTGACCGCATGATGACTTGCCCACTTGATACGAAGGCAGCAGACATTACACGTGGTATAGATAGGCTGGTAGACAGTGCTGGGGATGAGCCTGTGGTCATGGTGGTCCTTGAGAAAAATTTAGGTTACTAGGCAGGAGACTCAAGGCCAGGACCTCCAGCATAGCTTCTAAGAAGTGCTGCCTGTTCCATGTGCAGGGCCAGCTAGACCAGCACAAATTAGGAGTCTCAATGTGTGGATGAGATGATAGTGTATGGAGGAAGGCTTTACATTTGTAAGGCACTGGGATGCTTTTTGGAACAAGTAAGCCTTGTGTAAAAGATGGCCTCCACTTATCCTGAGAAGGAATCAGACTGCTGGCACTAAAAATCAAAAAGTTGGCAGAGCAGGTTTTAAACTAAACCTTGGGGGGGGGGGACAACAAGAGATTAAATGTCTCTGGTTTGGGATGGTTCATCTCTATGAGATGAAGGGGTAGCTGTTAATGTTATATAGGGAAATGGATTAGGGTTGGCACTGAGAGGGTGACACAACAATATTGACTGACTGACAAGGTCTAGAGGCCACTGGGGAAAGGTTGCAATCTAACTTGTCTGAGAAATTACAGATGTTTATATGCAAATGCTAGAAGTGTCCAAGGTAAAATGGGGGAGCTGGAATGCTTAGTGTCAGAGGAGAACATAGACATTATGGTATTCAGAAACTTAGTGGGATGAGGAAAATCAGTGGGATACAGTGATTCCTGGATATAAATTACATTGGAAGGATAGGGAGGGAAGGGTTGGAGGTGGAGTGGCTCCATATGTCAGAGAGCGTGTACAGTACAGTAAAATTGAGAATCTAAGAGATTAACTTACAGAAACGCTATGAGTGGAAATAGTGTGCCTAAAAGGAAGCTTAACTCTGAGAGTTTTATTATCGCCCACCTGATCAAAGGTTAGAGGATGGTTTAAAAACAGCAAAAGAATTAAGGAAAGAAGCTAGACAAAATAACTGTGTCATAATAGATGATTTAATTACCCACACATTGATTGGATCAATATGTGTTCAAATCAGGAGAAAGAGATTGGGTTTCTAGATATCCTCAATGACTGTGCCATAGAGCAGATGGTCACAGAACATACCAGCGGGGAGGCAATCCTGGACTTGGCCCTAAGTAATGCTCAAAACCTAGTGAGAGATATGAACATGCTAGCACCAGTTGGGAACAGTGACCATAATGCTATTGAGGTACGCATTTACGTAAATAGGGAGTTGCCCAAAAAGACCAACACAACCACTTTTAACCTTAAAAGGGGTAACTTCTCTCAAATGAGGAGAATTGTGAAGAAGAAACTGAAAGTAAAGGTACGGATGGTCAGATCTCTTCAGGACTTTGGAGACTATTTAATACTACAATCCTGGAAGCTCATATAAAATGTATACCACAGGTTAGGAAAGGTACAAAGAGGTACAAAAAAAGGCCTGCATAGTTAACAAACAAAATAATGGAAGCAGTTAACCGTAAGAAGGATTCCTTTAAATGGTAGAGGGCTACTCCAAGTGAGGTAAATAAAAGGGTGCATAAAGGTAAAGGTTTCCCTTGCTTGAAAGCTGGTTGAATCCGACTCTAGGGGGCGGTGCTCATCTCTGTTTCCAAGTTGAAGAACCAACGCTGTCTGAAGACATTTCCGTGGTCATGTGACCAGCATGACTAGATGCCGAGCCTAGGGCCGGCCCTATCACTAGGCCTGCTAGTATCTCGCCTAGGGCGGAGATACTAGCAGGGCGCCCATTCCCCTGCCGCCCCCGCCAAAAGTCCCCACCCTGCCCAAAGCCACCCACTGCTCCTTTAGGCGCGGCGGCGGTGCGGCAGCAGCACACATGCCGTTCCCGCCGTGCGCCCTTGCCAGCTCCGGGGGGGGCTCTGTGGACTGCCGAGAAGGGGGCATTGAGCCTCCGGAGCCCGCCCCCTTCCCACGTGCAAAAGCGCCCCGGGGCTCTGCAGCTGCTTGCCAAATCGGGCTTCCACAGCAGGGACGGGGGGGCAAGGCTGCCCGGACCTTTGGGGCTGGCTCTCGATCCAGGTAGGGGACGGGCCGAGGGGCCTCCAGCCTTTTCCTGAGCAAAAAAAGCCACCTGCTGCAGGTAGGCGGGCAGGCAGGCAGGAGGCGGCGGTGGGGAACGGAGCCCTCTCTCGGCCAAATTGGGCTTCCACAGCAGGGACCAGGGGGGCGAGGCTGCCTGGACCTTCGGGGCTGGCTCTCGATCCAGGTAGGGGATGGGCTGAGGGGCCTCCGGCCTCCTCTTTAGCAAAAAAAGCCGCCTGCTGCAGGCGGGCAGGCAGGCAGGAGGCAGCGGCAGGGAACGGAGCCCTCTCTCGGCCAAATCGGGCTTCCACAGCAGGGAGGCTGCCCGGACCTACAGTGCTGGCTCCCGATCCAGGTAGGGGACGGGCCAAGGGGCGGTGGGGAATGGAGCCCTCTCTTGGCCGGCCCTGCTGCTGGGACCCAGCTGGGAGATCTCCAGGCCCCACTGGGAGGTTTGCATCTGATGGGGGGCGCCACGAGGCAGCCTGGCTTAGGGTGCAGAAACCCCTTGGGCCAGCCCTGACCGAGGCACACAGAATGCTGTTACCTTCCCACCAAAGCAGTACCTATTTATCTACTTGCAATTTCTTGCTTTTGAACTGCTAGGTTGTCAGGAGCTGGGACCAGAGACAGGAGCTCACTACGTCACGTGGCACTTGGGTCTCAAACTGCTGAAGTACAGACCTTCTGGTCTACAGCTCAGCCCAACGGCCCCAAAAGGGAGCATAGGCTTTGGCAAATAAAATGCAAGTCAGTGATCAGAGAGGCAAAGAGGAACTATGAGGAACATTTTGCAAAAGACACAAAGACCAACAAATACAGAAAACAAGCCAGGGATGGAGTGCGGTGCTTGGATGACCAAGGGGTAAAAGGATTACTAAAGGATGATGGGGAAATGGTAGAGAAGCTGAATGCATTTTTTTGCCTCTAGAAGATGGGACATAATTGCCCACTCCGGAACTGCTGATTTCAGGAGGGGTTTCGAAAGACCTGAGTCAGATTGAGGTGATGAGAGAGGAGGTCCTACAACTGATGGACAAATTAAAAATTGACACATCACCAGGCCCAGATGGCATACAACCAAGAGCTCTGAAAGAACTTGTGGAACCCCCAACAAAAATATGCAATCTTTATCTAAAATCTGCCTCCATTCCCAAGGACTGGAAGGTCAGCAATATAACCCCAATCTTCAAAAAAGGTTACAGAGGAGATCCAGGAAATTACAGGGTGGTCAGTCTAACATCAATACCAGGTAAGTTGGTGGAATTTGTTATTAAAAATAGAATTAGTAGGCACATTGATGAACAAAAGCTATTGAGGAAGAATCAGCAGGGGTTCTGTAAGGGAAGACCTTGTCTCACTAACCTTTTAGAGTTCTTTGAGAGGGTGAACAAACATGGAAACAAGGGTGACCCTGCAGATGTTGTTTACCTAGCCTTCTGGAAAGTTTTTGATAAAGTCCCTAATCAAAGGCTCCTAAGTAAACTCAGCAGTCCTGGAATAGGAGGACAAGTCCTCTTGCGGATTAAAAAATTGTTAAGTAATAGGGAACAGAGAGTGAGTATGACTGGGCAGTTTTCACAGTGGAAGCTAGTAAGCAGTGGGGTACCACAGAGCTCAGTACTAGGTCCCATGATTTTTAACTTGTTCGTTAATGATTTGGAGTTGGGAGTAAACAGTGAAGTGGCTACGTTTGTGGATGACACTAAGTTGTTCAGGGTGGTGAGAATCAGCCAGTATCATAAAGCCCCTGTATAAATCTATGGTGTGGCCACATTTGGAATAGTGTGTACAGTTCTAATGGTTGCTCTTCAAAAAAGATGATATAGCATTGAAAAGGGTGCAGAAAATGGCAACTAAAATGATTAAGAGGATGGAACACCTTCCCTATGAAGAAAGGTTAAAGAGGATTAGAAGAAATTTGTATTGAGGGGTGACATGATAGAGGTTTACAAAATTATGCATGTGATAGAGAAGGTAGAGAAAGAAGTAGTCTTCTCCCTTTCTCACAGTACAAGAACTCATGGGCACTCAATGAAATGAGCAGAAAGCTTAGAACAGGTAAAGGAAGTACTTCTTCACACAAAGAGTAATTAACATGTGGAATTCACTGCTGCAAGAAGTGGAGGCAGCTACAAGCATAGACAGCTTCAAGAAGGGACTGGATAAACATATGGAGTACAAATCTGTCAGGGAGGGACTGGATAAACATGTGGAGTACATATGGAGTACAAATCTGTCAGGGAGGGCTTCTGGAGTTTTGTCGCCGCTGGTGGATCTTCTGATGGCACCTGGATTTTGGCCACTGAGTGACACAGATTGTTGGACTGGATGAGCCATCAGCCTGATCCAACATGACTTCTCTTGTGGTCAAGTAGAATCCAGAGGTTTTGTACCACTAATATCCTTCTGGGCATATTCTACCCACAGAAGGCTTCTTGCTATGGAGGAAGGCTCCACCAATATTGAAGAACCTAATTATCTGAAGAAGTGAGTTGTGAGTCATGAAAGCTCATATTGAAATAAATGTTGTAGTCCATTGTTACTGGACATATGTTTTATTTTGCTAACAGACTAACATTGCTATACCCCTTTGTGAGCAATAAAACCCATTATTTCAGGAGGGTAAAACAGTGAAAGCTTGAGACAATATCATTTGGCTATCATGTCACAACAAGCACATGCAATGGTCACTTCCAGGCTTGACTACTGCAATTCACTCTATGCAGGCTTGCCCTTGAGGCTGACCCAGATGTTACAGCTGCACAAAATGTGGTGGCATGCCTGCAGAGGGTGACACCTGCATGGGTTCACATTTGACAGGTGCTCCGCCAACTGCATGGCTGCTGGTTGAGTTCCAGATTAGCTTCAAGGTGTTGGTAATAACCTTCAAAACCTTACACGGCCTAAGACAACATATCCAAGGGACTGCCTTCTCCCATATATGCCTGGAAAGCATTACACTCTATGGATCAACATCTCCTAGTGGTCCCTGGCCCAAAAGACATCCATCTTGCTTTGACCAAGGCCAAGGCTTTTTCTGCCCTGGCCCCCACCTGGTGGAACATGCTCCCCATTGAGATCAGGGCCCCGTGGGATCTCCTTCAATTCCACAGGGCTTGTAAGACAGCTGTTCTACCAGGCCTTCAGCTGAGGCAGCAGGCATCCATGTATGGCCTCCCTGAGGTTTCTATCTCCCATCCAACAACAGCTGGCTATAGCCATATGATGTGATCACTGATTTTAATGTTACTATTGTGTTTTAATATTTTAATTGTATTTATTATATCACTATTATGTTGTTACCTGCCCTGAGCCCGCTTGCAGGAGGCCGGGCTATAAATATGAAAAATAAATAAATAAAAATATCCAGAAGTTGCCTAAATTTATTTATTTACTTTGAAAATGTGCATGCTACATTGTCAGACCTGTTTGAGGTATCTCATAACAAAACCAAAACCAAATTCAGTAAAAACAACCATACCAATATCAATAAAACAATCTGAGTCAATAAAATCATGCCAACAAAAACAATCCAGGGCATAACAATGCATAAAACAGAGCAGTCTAAATGGTATTGATAAAGTAGACCTCAGGCAAGGAGCAGACCCAAAAACTGATCAGCTAAAAAAAGACAGACCCCATTTGTTAAAAGCCTGGGCAAGACCCAAGGAGGGGGCATTCCAGAATTAAGAACGGAGGCCTAAACCACTGGAAGTATTAGCAGGCCTAGATATAATCTAATGATTGGCAAATACTTGCAGCCACCATGCACCCAAATAGCCACTAAAAGTACATCTGTTTCCAGCTTATCTCATGCAGCCACCTATGGGCACAGGATATATATGACCATAAGTGATACAAAATGCATATTTCCAGCCAGATGCCAGAAGCCTGACTCTGAACATGGCCATGACGGCACAAGATGGCTGAGTGACCACAAAAAAGAAAGTACTTCTTCACACAATGCATTCTTAAAGTAAGGAATTCACTGTCACGAGTTCATGTTGGCCACTAGCTTTAAAGGAGATTTGACAAATTAATAGCAGAGGGATCAAGCGATGGCTTTGAGGCATGATAGTTAAATGGAACAACTATGGTCTGATGCAGGCACCTATCAACATTGGTTGTTGAGTGGCAACCCTTCATTCAATGTTGCAAACTTCCTAAGGGCATCATGCTGAGGCTGCCAAGATGAACCTTTGGTGTGCTCTAGCAGGGTTTTTGTATGTTAATTTCAGGTAACACAATTTTAATTTAGCCTTGTGATTCCACTGAAGTCTGGCAAGTGTTATGGATAAGCATACAATTCAGGATTATTCTAGATGAAGCAGGCAACAATATAATTATTTGTGTATTTGCACCTCAGGAATCTACTTGGGTTTTTTTCCTATTTATTTATTTAAAAGATTTCAGTGGCACCCAACTCAGGATCTCCAAGGCCACAAATGTTATAAACATTAAAACAGTGTTTAACATACAAATACATCAAAATATTTAAAACAATTAAATAAAAGATATACACACAGACACAAAACCAAGGAAAAGGGCTAATAAGAATTAGTGAAAAAATGCCAAACAAAACCAAAGTCTTCATCTGGGAAGGCAATTCCAAAGTTTCAGCACCAGGACAGAGGAGGCCCTTTCTTGGACTGCCACTCATCTATCCTCAGGTAGCAAGGATACCTGAAGCAGAGTCTCTGAAGACGACTGGAGTGGATGGGTAGGTTCATATGGGAATAGGTGGTCCTTAAGATATGGTGGCCCCAGGCCACATACAGTTTTAAAGATAAATACCAACACTTTAAATTGGGCCTGAAAGCAATTTGGGAATCACTGTAGATGGAATATGACTGGAGTGATAAGGTCCACTCCAGTCAACATTCTGGCCACAGCATTCTGTACCAACTGTGGCTTCTGGATAGTCTTCAATGGCTGTGTGCTTTGCAATAGTGTAATCTAGATATGGCCAGTGCCTGCACCCCAGTAGCAAGAACTTCTTTACTCAGGATGGGCCAGAACTGGTGGAATGCATCCTGGCCACCTCTACCACCTGTGTATCCAACAGGAAGTCCAAGCAGCAACCCCCAGCTACAAACTTTAAAAATCCCATGATTATTTCCCCACAGTCTTTTAGTCCATGGTAATTAGGGCATTGCATTATACTGCCAGTAAGGAAATGTTCTCTACTGACTGACCAAAAGAGTTCTGATTACAAACCAATTGGAAGAACATGGACTATTTAGTAGTCTGTGTTTATCATTTTCCTTTCAACTTCTGCAACTTCCTTTAGAAAGCTTGCATTGGCTTATGGGAAAAGATCTCTAGAGCTCTGGAAAAAATTTTCAAAAACAAATCCTCTATACCACATGATGCAAGTAATGTTTGCAGCCTGTTAGACATCATATAATTAGCTTGGAACATAGAATGTGTATTGTATAACCTTAGTTAGAGTTTACAAGTAAGCTGCTGTAGAGAATGACAGCAGGAAGTAAACATAATTCTCCACAGTTTAACAAAGCCAAACAATGCACAGAAGTGTACTGAAAGCAGAAAATTTTCAGAACAGGAATATGCACATTCCTAAACCTGACCTAGGGTAGGCTGGATTAGTTTACAATAAGAAACTAAATGCAGTATCAGCTATCAAAGGTTTAGCTGCAAATATAATTCATGATGAATAAAAATTGGTTTCTTTATGAAAAGGCCTTCTAATTTTGGGGAACAGAAGATTAGCTATAACCAGTGGACAGATAAACATATTTATTTTTCCATTCAATTGGCTAGTTTTTCTAAACATACTTGAACTGATTAGGCAACAAAACCAAAACATCTGAAAGACTGGAAAATTGTTTTGCTCCAATAAGATTCTCCAAGAAGATTCTCCAAAGTTATTCATGTGTTACTCTTGTCATGTAATTGTAACTGCTAAAAAAGCAGTGGTAGGAGCATTACCAACCTATAGAAGTTTAAAAATACCAATGGAAATCATACAGGTTACCAATACCAGTGCCCCCACAGACATACACCCTGGAGAAACTCAGGCAGTACATAGGGCCCTTGTGCTTGCTACTGAGTCATGGACCCCAAGCATTTGGAAGTGTTGGGGTTTTTTCCAGCAGCAGCTACACTGGAGCATTAATAGGATAATAATATAATATAGCAATAATATTAGGAGCTCCTCTCTGAGCTCGCAGAACAATAGAAGCATCTAGCACTCTGATCTTTAACATTTAAAGTACCACATCGGCTGGCCATGCTGCCTTGTCACCTGAGTCATTAACAGGCAGTATTATGTGACATGGCCCTTAAGTAATAGCTGCAAGTTTTCAGACTAATCTCTACAAATGCAAAATTTAGAGTCAAAATAATTATCAACCAGAAGCTTACAAACCACTGTGCAGTTTTTCTACCAAAGTGCAATCAGCCCCATTATTCTTTTACAGTTAACTACACACAGCAATGGGAGGGGGGAGTTATGCTACAGTGGGTGATTGATTTGACAGGTTGGCCCAAAGCACTAATTTCCTGCTACAGTATGGTACACTTTATTAACAGCAAAATATTTTTGTTGATTTCCACTCTATAGTGTGAACTAATTTGGTTGCATGGTTGTCAAATAATTGTTAAGCCTCGCTAAGAAAAACAACATGAAACCAGTCGTTTTGTCTTAATTTCAGTAGACTAGACACTTTAATTGACGATAATCCTTGCTTTCATGGTCAGAAGACTATTTATCAAGGATTAAGAATATGAAGCCTACATTATTTATCCAGATTGGCCTAAATGATTAAATCAATTTTATGTGCTATATTTAAATTTTACCCACATCTTTCAATGCTGTTATTCAGAATGCTTTTTATTGTGATTCAAGGTGGGGCATTTCAAGTACTTCAGCTATGCATTGCCTCCTGTGATGAATGGGATTTACTACTCATTTCAATGAGTCTTGCACAGCAAGGCATTCTTGTTAAAAGAGATATCATTCAATTACATTTGCAAGCCTCCCTTCCTCCAAAGAGCTTAGAACAGGATTTTAGCTTCTTTGTGACCTTTCAGGTAGATTAGGCTGACAAAGAAAGAGAAATATACCCAAACAGCAAATTTCATACCTTACTGGGAATTTGAACATTGGCAAACTCAAATCAAGCCCCATCTACTAATCACTGCCCCATACTGGCACTCAAGCAATCTAGGGGCCAAATCAGACATGATGCTAAGAGCTCCATGACTGGAGCTCACAGAAGATTTTCATTTAAATAGCAGGTGTATGGAATCTGATTTGGATTGTGACCACAACACCCCTGCACCATTTCCCCCACTTAAAATTGTTCTATAAACTGTTTACTCCTCAGGTCAGCAGCTCCTTGGATGACATTACGTAGGGAAGACTTCACATATCCCTCACTTGCACTGCTGTCTCAGTCCAAATCAGCCTCCACATGTGCATGCTATTTAAAGAAAAACAATGCTGGGAAACTCTATTCATGGAATGACGATCCAAAGCAGCTCCCCTCTCAACTATTTTAGAAGCTTCAATAGTGAGCAAACAAAATGAAAATCTATTCAATCAAAATGCCATCACACACAAACATTTTTAAATTAGTTTATTTGACTTCTTTCTCTCAAAACTCTTCTTGGGACTCTGGCCGGTTTAATGGGTTTTGAATGTACTGGAGGTACCAAAAAAATCAAAGTTCCTACTAAGCCCTAATGATAAACTAAAGACTGAACTAATGGGAAGAAAACATACACAGAAGTCATGCAAATGTACATCCTGAATACTTGGCTCATCCGTTGTTACTTTTGATGCAAAATCCTAATTACTTTTAATCACACTTCCACATATTTTGCAAATTTAAAACTATATTTAAAATCTATTTGTTAGAAGTTTTCTTTGAATGCAAACCATTTTGATTTAACTAAGTTAAATCAAGACATTGAACGTTACAATTTACAATTATGTTACAGAATTCATATAATGTGCCTGCATATGCTTAGCCTGTGCAACCCTAAGAACACTTTCCTGGGAGCAAGCCCATAGATAAAATGGGGGGTGACTTCTGAGCAGACCTGCTTAGCATTGCTCCCTTAATCACATACCTGATATCCTTTTTCTTCATTTCCAAAGGCAATTCAAACTGAACCTTACACTTTAATTATCAAATGACACATCATAATAACTACTGTATTAGCTCTGTTACACAGACCAGTGCCACTCTTCAGTTTTTCATTGCACAATAGGAAGAAGAGGTGGCCACAGCCAACTCTTCAAACCAAACAGTTCTGAAATACGTTTTCCCTTACTGGCAAGTGTTACATATTTTCTGCCTGCCTTCCTCTTTCTTGCTTGAATGTATAATATTGAATGCCATTTATGGGGGGGGGGAAGAGTCTAAAAAGCAATGTTTAGACAATACAACAGGTATCAAATACTAACTCTGGGGAAAAAGAAATGGTACATTGTAGATAATCAGAGTTATATATCCTGTTAAAGCACCATGCTCGCCATTCAGATACATAAGCTAAGGAAAATCACTAGCATATGTAACATAAATTTCAAATGTTTGATCTGATACTTAGCTCAATTTTTCAACAAAGAAAAAAGCAATTACTATTTCTGTTTAATGACAAAGTATCTTCACCCTAAACTACTCAGTTCTGACTTGTAAGAGCTCTTATTCCTCACTTAATAATCAAGGAGCATTATCAGATTAAATAGGCTTCTGTTCAGCCTAATGTTTTCAAAGTAAAGTTTTTCAAAAATCAAGAGAGAAATTAACATGGCTCTTCAGCCACTATCAGAAACCACATGCCATTGCAACACACTCTCCCTACTCAGACAGAAACTGAAAGTAACAAAAATGGTGACTGAAGCACTGTCAGCTATTTCCATGGGGCTATACATAATCTACAAAAGCCCATGCAGCATGACCTTTATTGCAGCAACCAGTTAAATTCATACCCGGTTTAAATGACAGTGTTAATTGCTGATTCTATAAGTCAGCCACATGACTGAAATATTCAGGAACATTTAATGAGGAAATGAGGATCTAATCTGTCATTTCCTTGACAGAGGACCTATTTAGCCTTTTAAAAAGTTGCACTACATATGCACTACATATTTAAACATAAACGTTTATCAGTACAGCTTTATTTGTTGAAATGTGTGCTGTATTAGGAGTGCACAAAAATCAAATTTGGATTGTTTTATTCATGAAAATACATTTATTTTCTTTATCATTATTCAGTTTCATTGGTTTCTATGGGAACTACATTTCTGGGTTTTAACTGGTTTCCCCAGACAATTGGAATGAAATGGTGAGGTACTGTAGCCCTCACCCATGTAACCTTCCCAGCCAAATGTCACTGAGACAGAAGACGGCAATTAAAGTTCATCCCTATAGAATGGGAACAGGCAGTGTGGCAACACTGATATGTGAGCTCTTTTTTCATTCCCACTAGACAAAGCAGAGCATGCAGGTGATAAAGCTAAACCACTCTGCCCACTGTAACTATGTTTGGCTCACTTTAGCATTTTTCCCCAGCCCTCCTGATTTCTGGTACCAGAGCTAGGCTGGAAGAAAACTGTTTCAAAGGATGACACATAAGAAGGTAAAGTAATGGAAAAAAAAAAGTAATGGGAGACTGGGAAGAGACTGTTTTGTTCCTGTTTTCAAAATGCTTCTTTTGGGGGGGGGGGTTTAAGGAAAGACTCCGCCCACACACACACACACACACAGCTTTTTGCATGTGAACAAGTGAACTCATACATAAAGGTAAAGGTTTCCCTTGCTCGAAAGCCAGTCGAATCCGACTCTAGGGTTGCGGTCATCATGTTTCCAAGCCGAAGAGCCAGCACTGTCCGAAGACATTTCCGTAGTCATGTGGCCGGCATGACTAAAGGCCAAGGCGCATGAAACACTGTTACCTTCCCACTGAAGTGGTACCTATTTATCTACTTGCAATTTCTTGCTTTCGAACTGCTAGGTTGGCAGGAGCTGGAACTAGAGACGGGAGCTCACTCCGTTATGCAGCACACTCGGGTCTCGAACTGCTGAACTACCAACCTTCTACAGCCTGCAGTTCAGCGTCTTAACCACTTGAGCCACCGCAGCTCCTAACTCATACATATCCCTTTTAGTTAAAACTAAATCCATTGACAGATCTTGGATTTTCAGTACTCAGATCTAATATATGGGAGGGGACAGAGGAGTGTGTGTGTGTATACATACACATATATGCACATACTATCAATTTCTTTTCCTCCATTTTGAAAAGCAGGCATATTGCCCATGGGGGGGGGCTTGAATAAGAATAGATTAATACCCCACCCTTCAGTGGGAGTCTCAGAGCAGCTTACAAACTCCTGTCCCTTCCCCTCCCCACAACAGATACCCTGTGAGGTAGGTGAGGCTGAAAGAGCTCTCTCGAGAACTGCCCTTGAGAGAACAGCTCTCTGACAGAACTGTGGCTTGCCCAAGGTCATCCAGCAGCTGCGAGTGGAAGAATGGGGAATCAAAGCCGGTTCTCCCAGATTAGAGTCTGCACACTTAACCACTACACCAAACTGACTAAATTCACACCCATTAGAAGGTACAATTTATGACTTGGATCAGTGATGGACAAGCAGAAACATAAATAGATTTAGTACAGTTCGTCTTGCGCAACTCCGAATGCTTTCTTATATATTACAGTGCCCAGAAACTGATTGCACTAGAACACACATAACCAAAAATGCAAGTGGTGATAAGTATGACATAGCACAGGCAGCTACCATACTTTTTCTTGTACTTCTGCTAACACACGAGCTCTAGCGCAAGTGGAAAATGGGGTCCAATCCTATGTGTTTGCTGATGAGGTATACTTTTTTTTTAACCAGGGAGACAAGAGGAAGGACTGGGCCTCTATTTCCCCCAGTCTGGCCCTGCTGCTTGCCAAGCAAAGCATTTGCCACTGTGCCTAGCAGCTGTAACCTCAGATAACTAAGGCCCCTGTATAAGGCCCTATTCTTACATAGATGTAAGCATGCCCTACCCAGGTTTATGAGCCATTCATATGGATGATGGAAATTACAATTGCAGCAAAGACAATTGGAATAATCTTATTCTGTGGGAAAATCTATTAACCTGGAGTGGTTGGATGACATCCCAGTCAAGCACACATCTGCAGTCACTCCCCCCATTCATCTTTCCATTACTGGTAAAACTGAACCCAGACAGTGAGAGGCCAAAGTGCCATCCTTCCCAAAATGTTTCGCTTTGTTACTGTTGATAATTATTAAAGACCTGACACTTTTTGGGTTGGACTTTTCAGAGGTTATGTGATTGCATATCCCTACATCATCATATACCATAAAACAGTTAGTTAAAAAGTGTCATGGGTAAAGTGTGTGCGATACACAATTTGGGACATGTGCATACAAGACAACCAGTGGAATCCTTAAGCATTGTTCTTCTTGTAATAAGTAGTCATGTGCATTAATCCATTTCATGTGGATGGAAGATTATTCAGTGGCAAATAACTGCAGTGAGTAGAAATTTGTGGCCATGCACAGAAAGTCCTCAGTCTATATCGTGAAATACTTAGCATTTGAGAAACAGCGTCCAAGTGTAGTAACTTAACCACTGTATCTATACTGCAGCTGATTCACCTTCATAAGACCTTCATTTGAAACAGAGACAACAGCCCTCTTAGTCGAGCCTTTACAATGTTTACATGACCTGCTAGTCCTGCCTCATTCTGGCAGGCGGGCTAAGAAATACGAAGATGTTACTTTTCTACTAGTGTGCCTTGTCAACTCCAAAAGAGCTTTCAACTTCTATTGCCTTTGGATCCTTTCCTTCCTGTCTATGAGGAGAGGCAGCACATTGCGGCATCCCTCTTCTCATGAGTAGAGGGAGCTTCCAATTCATTCTACTATAACAATTGGTTGGAAAAAAAGACGGTTCCATTTAATCCATTTAGCAGATTTGACTGCGCTTGCGCTATTGGATTATGGCAGCTTTCTACACATGTAGAGATTTAAAATGAAACTCTGTTAGAGTAAAATTCTGTTTTCTACTGTATGATTTAATATGTGCATCCTTCATGCATGGTATTGTTTCAGATTAGACCACCCTTCTTGACATTCACATAATTGTACGTTGCATTGTACATCTACAATGCTAAGGTTTTAAAAGGGGATGTTTTTATAGGAGTACAATTCTTTTTAATTAGCATCTGAATCACACAAAATGATGTCAAATAAACATATGAGAAGAGATTACTGGTTTTAGTTTTAATCGAGTTGATTAGTTACAAGTCCAGATTCTCTGAAGTTATGTTGAAGAGCTAAACAATAAATGTTTGTGACTACTGGTAGGTAGTGTCAAAACAGCAAGACCAACCAGGATTGTTCAATGTCATTTACCTCAGGAGGTTGGGGTTAAAGCCACTGTGTTTCATCCATTTGCACCCAACATAGTAAACCATAAAAAATATCAAATCCAAGAGACTGACATTGCATAAAGACATTCAGATAACCACCAGAAGTAGTTAATCCATGCAAAATCCAGGCAATATTCAATGTCACTGCTAGTGTAGGACTAGAACTAGAAAGGCCAAGTAACGCTGCTGGCAGTCCTATGGAAACGGCAGCACTCTACCCACAACTGCTCAGTGCACTGGCTATCCCTGCCTTCACATGATTACCAGGTTGTTAGCGCAGTGGAATGCATGAAGTGTCCATGTGTACACTCTCCCCCCATGATGGGAGATGCTGCTTTCTGAATGTTGCTGATCAAAGGTAGGGAGTATACATGCAGACACTTTCTCTTTATGTAGGTGCCCTTTTTCATAAGCTGGAGATCATAAGGAAGAAGGGGGCAGTACACTGCTTCCCATTTTCCTTCTGCACCTGATCAGTTAATGCACAGAGGAGTTATATGTTCAGGGCTAGTGCCAAGCTAGGTCCCCTGTAATACCCAAAGGCTCAGGAAGATTCATGCCCAAGGTCTATAGTATGCAGTATCCAAGCACTGTAATATGAACAGTCCTGCATAAAGTTTCTATCAGAGTTAAACTCAAAACAAAGCTGAACAGCTGTAGAACAAAACTAATCAAAACCTAGAATGCCAAACAATGAAACTGGCATGAAAATCCAGTATATGAAATCAGATTTTGGTTTCAAGACTACAGGAACAATCTGAAGTCACATCATTTTCCTTTTTTTGTTGTTGCTGCAGGTAGCTCCTACTGATTACAGTTAAATTTTAAATTGATAGCCCTCTTCTAGACTGCATAGTGTTGCAGAACACTGATCTAGTATTGCAAA
The DNA here is from genome assembly GCF_001447785.1 of Gekko japonicus. Classification (NCBI taxonomy): domain Eukaryota; kingdom Metazoa; phylum Chordata; class Lepidosauria; order Squamata; family Gekkonidae; genus Gekko; species Gekko japonicus. The sequence goes on from NW_015165292.1 coordinate 271,597, forward strand.
TTAAAATCCTCAGTTCTAGCTGTTGCTAAAAATCACCATTTGGTATTAACACAGGAAAAAATAACATGATTAATATAACAAACATAATTATATTGTAATTACACAACAGTAAGTTGGAACGCATTATTGATACTAAGTATTTAGTACATGCTTCTATTACTGTAAGACCACATCTAGTTCTTATGAACTACTGAAACAAGGGTTATACCATCAACATTGATATGGTGTTATTTTTACTTATCTTCCACTCACTGAAATATTATTTTTATACCTCACCTGAGAGCATTGAGGGAGAAAAGACTAAATTCTGAATCCAAGATTTCCTTCTAGTTGTGCAAATTCTTGTGAATGAAGAACTACTACAGAACCTATTATACCACTAAACTTACTTCAGCTAGTGCTGTGGAAAACATTTTCCGAATAGCTATTATACATACATTTTCATTCCATCCTGTCCCCCAAGAAGTTCACAGTAGTGTATACAGATTGTACTATTATATCATTCTTCCACTTTCACAAGGAAGGCTAGGCTGTGTATGAGTGACTGGCCCAAAGTCACCCAGAAAGTTTTTTGGCTGAATGAGGATTTGAACCTTGATCTCTCAATTCCTAAATTTATTTGTTTCATTTATACTTTGCCTTTCTCTCCAATGGGGACACAAACCAGCTTACATTGTTCTCTTTTCCACCATTTTATCCTCACAAAAAACCGGTGTGAGGCAGATTAGGTTGATAGAATGTGACTGGCCCAAGGTCAACCAGCAAGCTTCCATGGCAGAGTGGGGATCTGAACCCGGATATGCCAGATCCGTCTCTTAACTATTACACCACAATGGCTAGTCTGACACTAATTTACTGTCTAGCTTATATTTTCATTCTATTCACTGTTCTTTGGATCCAACCCATTACACTATTCTATACATAAAAGAATGTGACAATGGGGGGAATTGGTGAGAACATAAATTCACAAGTTAAGAATGCCTAAGCATCTTTCCAGTAACTCAAGAGTGTGGTAACTATTGCCTAGTCTATATATTTGGTGTTAAGGCATTTCATTAAAAGAGGACTTTTATAAGCAAGTCAGGTTGTTTAAAGCTTTTAGAATGAGGATGTCTTCCTCTTTCCAAAACTTTCCCTGCTCCAAACTATACTATTTAGCCTTAACTGAACATTTATAACATAGTATCTTTTAGGACGTGACAGCAGTTAAGAGGTGTGGTCCCATTTCATATTATAATGGTCTTGTGCAATATGACAGTTCATGGAGGAAACCAGTGAAAACGGGAAGAGTACAATGAAATTATTAACATTCAAGTTGTAAAGTTTGATGTAGTTCAGCGGAGTGAAAGCAAGCATATTACTGTGAGCAACAAAAATTAGAGGGGACTCCTTATGACACTAATGTGTTTGACCAGCTCAGCCATAAAAGAACACTAGGTTTGTTACTTCATAAAGTACTAGAGTACTACTGATGCTATATAAAAATAAGTAATATTTAACAAGAGGCAGTTACTAGTGGCAGGACAGTTCAAAAGGCATTTACCATGCTGCTTTTAGCATGCCTCATTCTTAGATTATAGTTGCAGTGTCATGGGGGGTTCAGGGGTACAGTCTCCCCATATATAGACACAGCATGAAATGGCAGCAGAAACTATTATACCAGTCCTACTATTCTGGATAATATATGCAAATATATGCATTTATGCTAGCCCAAAGACTTGGAACAACTTTAAAGTTTTAGGCAGCCTCAAGAGCAGGTACGATTAGAGTTACCTGATAACTTTATATACCCTACAAAATTTGGTAGTAACATGAAGTCACAGTAGCAAAAACTGTGAGGCAACAACCAGTGTATCAAAATTTAGAGAGTGCTGGCCAAATCAACAGAAATTGTGCTTCTAAGACCCTGATGGGCTTTCTCTTATATTGTAGTAATGAGATAACACCTGACAAATTACGAGGCGGGGGGGGGGTGTCAGAAAAAAAATTCTATATCTTACAAATAAATTGTGTGTATGAAAAGGCTCTGGAACATCCAATCACAAGGGTAGCCCCAAATATAATTTAAAGCAATACAGAACACTCCTTTATATTCTAATGGTATTCATTATACTAATTCTTGAGATATGTTCTCAGAACGGGGAGCATGTGGGGACAAAGAATCAGGATGAACTTTTGATATGAAAAATGTTGTCTCAGGAATCAAATGAATGTATACACGATGACATCAAGGGGGAATTTACCAGATTACTGCTTTGGAGGAAGAAAGTGGAACTATTATACTTGCACACATAGCACACAAACACCATGCAGAAGAATCACAATAAATGTAGCAAGGAAGATCAAACAACATTTTCTATATTAAAGTTTTGCCTAGGAAGGCAAATCAATCAATCAAGGCAAATTAGATGGAAAATGTCTGATACATAATCACATACTTAGGACGTGTGTATCTGACAACAAAGTTATGAGAAGCTGCAAATCCCTGATGATTGTTAGTGTGATTTCTTTCATCCCACCTGTTTTCTAAATACAGAAATGTAAGGCAATTAATGTAGGCTCGAGCAGATCCTACCCAAAACCCAGATTATTTTCCAGGAATTTTATCATAACAGCTACATGTTTTTATGTTAAACTGCTTTTGTATTTTAATTACTCCAACAAAGTAGTGAATTATTCAAAAAGAAAAACACCATGCTCATTCTAAACTAGAAGAGAAGTGGAAAGTAAGCCTACAGGGAAGAAAATGTGTGTATTTGGGCTACCAGCTATTGTAGTAATTGAAAATGTTAACGTTAGCAGGAATATGGGTACTTACTGTGCCCGGATCTCTGTCTGTTCCCGTAGTAACCAAGAAATGCACAGACATGCCCGTTCAGACACAGAGGCAAGAACAGAAATAAAAAAGGGGGGAAAAATTAGAACGCAAGCCGCGAACAGTTTTAAAATGGCTTTTATTTATATAAGTCATTGCACATTCCTAATACAGTGATTTCCTGAAAATTACATTTTGTAAACATGATTTACAGTTTAACCATACACAAAGCCTAGTTCTTTCCATGACAGAATAAATTATTTTTTCTTCAAAAATTATTCAAGTGCAATTTTGCCCAATATTTAAGAGTGTCCTAAACAAACCTAAAAAAACAGATGTAAATGCTCTAAGCCTCTCATTTTGAACACAGTTGCCTCAAAATTTGCCTCATCATTTGTCTACCCTTCCCACCCAATCCCACCGAACATCTGTCTTTTTTAAAAAAGAGAAAAAGCATTACTACATATTCGGTTTAACAATTTTCAACAATATTGTGCAGGCCATTGAGGTTACACCTAAGCATCTGTCAAAATGCCCTGCATTTCATAAAAGCAGGAGACACCATTCGTGATCTCCAAGCTCAAATACTGAAAAAAATTCAAGCTGAATTTTGCTTCAGTGGCTTAAATGCAGAATGCTAGTCTTAACATTTGGCAATCAGTTTGTTCTTGGCTTTCGTTCTACAGAGCCCAATTTCTTTAGAGATGCCCATTACTTGTAGAAGTGTGCATACACTCATTTGATAATGTCCTAATCAGGCTTTCCATGCCTCTCACCTCTGTGGTGGTCTGTATCATGGTGCTTCTTGTCATCTTTTATTGCCAAGTGAGACTGCCCACCCAGAGCACTTGAAAGGGCAAGAAGGCCAGCGCTGCTCCCAAGGGGTGGAATCCCAGGAGGCTGAAGTCCTGAAGGGTGTGGTGTTAGAGGCACTGGAGGTCCATGGCCATGTGAGAGGTGCTGAGCCTGCAACTGCTGTTGCTGTCATTTGGGGTGGAATATCCAAGCAGAGGCATACAGCAAGCCGTTTCAGGGGCAGAAAGAAAAGAAAAGAGGACTGGTTAGTCAACTGAACTGCTTTCAAAGCAAATGGAACGAAATACTACTTCCTACTCGACTTAAAACTTACTCCAGCTAATCACCCCATGCTAGATTGCACAACTGACAGAATATTTCCTCAGATTATTGATCCTCCTTTGTATTACAGAGCTGAGCCACACAATTTAAATCCACTGCCCGACTAACTGGAGATTTGTGCAGTCTAGACTCTTTAAGACATCTGGCATCTCTCCAAATCCACTTCCATATTAACAGAATTAGTGCAGACAAGACTACAGCTTACCCATAGCTCCCCACCCCCAAAAGCCTATTTTTACAACTGCTTTGATTAAAGACAAAATGATGAATTGAAGAATCCTATCTAAAATAAGGCTTCACTGCCACTTCTAGCAGGAGTATTTTAAGCGCCGAAGAGTCAACAGACAACTTTGTGCTCCACTTACTGTATGCTAACATTTGGTGCTACGAGGAAATTACTTCTAAATATTGTTTTCACTACTCCTTTCTCCCTCATATTAATTCATGCCTTACTTTAACACTGAAAAGACACAGAGCAACAGGTGATCTGTATGAAAAATTCACTGTGATTATAACATGATACATTAATCAAGCATCTCTGAGGGGGGGTAAGCCTTCATTTCATAAATTGCACAACTATTCTCTAAATTAAAGACCACAGAGTAAATAAATCTTGTTTTAACCAACCAGAAACCCTACTTAAGTTTCTTCCCTTCCTTGCATCCCACACCACTCCCAAAGGCCTCCTGGTGATCAAAAGCAGCTTTTCAGGGAACGGAGAGACTGCAGAATTTGCCCCTTCTTATTCTCGCACCAGCATTCCCATGGAACAAAAATCCCCACACTAGTGAGAAGGGTTAAATCTCTACTGATTCCCCCTTCTCACTACAGCCGCTATACTATATCTGATATTGCTCCTTCAGGACAATTTTTCAGAGACCCAGCAGCAAAGATCCTTCCTGGGAACTCTGACAGCAGTTTGCTGGATCCCATCTGATATACACTTTACTTAATTTAAATATAGGTGTAAAAAGGAATACATCAACTCAGATACATCTAATTGAAAGACTTATCCTGCCTTTCAATTGAAGTGACTTATAGACTAAATAAAAACATCTACCAAGACAAAGCTACTGAACAGCCCTAGGACTTCTGACCAGCAGCAGGGAATTTAAGCAGTTCCCCCCCCCCCTTTAGCAGAGGAAGCAAGCCCCCTGCAGCCATTTCTTCTAAAAAATATATTCCTGTCTTCATAAGCCTTTCATCCAAATTCAATTCTACTACCTGGAAAGTAAGACATGATAGGTAAAAGGCCACAACTCATTAAAGGTAAAGGTTTCCCTTGCTCGAAAGCTAGTCGAATCCAACTATAGGGGGTGGTGCTCATCTCCGTTTCCAAGCCAAAGAGACAGCGTTGTCTGAAGACATTTCCATGGTCATGTGGCCAGCATGACTAAACACCGAGGCACGCGGAACACTGTTACCTTCCCACCAAAGTGGTACCTACTTGCAGTTTCTTGCTTTCGAACTGCTAGGTTGGCAGGAGTTGGGGCTAGAGACAGGAGCTCACTCCATCATGCGGCACTAGGGGCTGGAACTGCAGCTCAGCATCTTAACCTCTGAGCCACAACTCATTAGCAACTTCTTTAAGCTATGGTTGAGGAAGAACTAAATGCATTCAGAACTTTTCTCAATAGTGGCCTACGTTCCAAAATAGGCAAGCCCATAATCGCACCCAGGTCAAGATCACCTCTCCTATAGCCTCCTGAAAAGCTGTGTCACTATTTGTACAATATGACGTGTGAATCAACAGCTATGATGTTGGTACGTGTTGCCAGATCCCACACTTGCCACCAGCAGGGCTGGGGGTAGGGTTGCCAGATCCAAGTTGGGAAACTCTTGGAGATTTGGGACCAGAGCCTAGGGAGGACAGGGATCTCAGTGGGATACAATGCCATATAGTCCACCCTTCAAAGCATTCATTTTCTCCCGGAGAACTGCTCTCTGTAGTCTGGAGATGAGCTATAATTCCAGGGGACTGCCAGGTCCCACCTGGAGGCTGGCAAACTTTGATGTTGGTAACTCCCAGTGCTATTTGTAATAGGTGAGATCCAAAGAACTGTATGCAGCATTCCACATATACTGGTACAGAGGGGCTGTGGTTTAGTGGTAGAGCATCTACTTTGCATGCAGAAGGTCCCAGGTTCAGTCCCTGCTATCTCAGATAGTAGGTGATGTGAAAGACCCGTACTGGCACGTAACAAGCCACTGCCATTCTGAATAGACCTTACTGATCTTGATAGACCATGCTCTGATTCAATAGAAGGCAACGTCATGTGTATTTTCCATCCTCTCTTACCCTTGACCCATCCCTGTACCCCCAACTTGGGAGACTGAAAAGAATAGAATTCAAAGCAGCATAAAAAAGGGATTGTCTTGGAAAGGTAAAGTCACCATGTGTGTGCACACATGTACAAAACAGAAGCGCTATCTGCTGTTTAGTGGGGCTGACAGATTGAAGTTACCATGTAAATGTGGTGTAAGTTATCTTCACAAGAAAAGACATCCACACTCATCCTTGTATATGATTCACAGCAACTATTACATTACCCATACCACCACCCCATTTCTGAAAGTTTTGTAATACCGTTTCCCCGAAAATAAGACCTACCCAATAAATAAGCCCTAGCAGGATTTCTATGCATCTGTGGTATAAGCCCTAGTGTGTCTTTTTGAGAAAAAATAAATATAACACAGTGTCTTATTTTCGGGGAAACACGGTAGCAAGGTACTTGGTGTTATCACAGTATCCTAGGCTTGCTTATTGTGGTGGAAAATGCCTTCAAGTCACAGCTGACTTACGATATCTCCATAGGGTTTTCAAGGCAAGAGATGTTCAGAGGTGGTCTGCCATTGCCTGCCTCTGTGCCACAACCCTTGTATTCCTTGGATGTCTCCCATCCAAATACTAGCCAGAGCTGACCCTGCTTATTAGTACTTAATTAAGCGCTAGATGCCAGTCATGAGAAATTGTCTCATAACCATTACTACTTTTTAGAGAGAGAGCTAGGCTTAGGTTCAGAAGCAAAATCTGATACAATGCACAAGCAACTTTAGAAGATAATACATTCCTTACATTATTTTCCTTCTGTGAAGAAATTTAGAAGGTAAACTGCTGACTGTTCTCGTGCACATGCAGAAGCCAAGTAGTTAAAAAAAAAAAATCTGTATTACAACTGGGATTTTACCTGTATACTGTTCATCATATATCATATATTGTTGTCACTGTATATTGTTATTACTACTGTTTGTTGCCTAGCATAAATTATCTTGGAACCCCATCTTGAATCTTATAGTTAAATATTCTTGGAGCACCGTGAAAGTAATTTTTAGTGAATTGTATTTATTGTATTTTATACTGTTTTGTATTGTTTCATTGTTTTAACCTCGGCATTTATGCCCCTTGTGAGCCGCCCTGAGCCTTTGGGGAAGGCGGGATATAAATTTAAAGATAAATAAAAAATATAAATAAAAATAAATAAAATATCAGAATTATGGTGACAGGTTGTCCTACTCACACAAGTGCTTCTTCATCTTTTCTATAATCTCCTAATTTTTTTTTTAATAGAGAGAGGGGCCCAGTCCAGACATCTGCTGTAATGGCTCAGTCACGACCACATTTAGAAGAATATTGAGAAGATGTACTCCCTTCCTTCTCATGAAGGAGAATCCAGTTTACCACCAGAAATCAAAGCATTTCAAATATAGCTTAGAGTTTTAGATACCCTATAGTATTTCAACTATTATTGTGGAGAACTTTAAAACGCTGATGTATCCTGACAAAGCTGAGCTACTGTCAAGACTGAAGGATCTGTGCATACTACTAACATTTGCCACTGAACAATGGTTCAAAAAAGACAACAAAATATGTGAAGGACCAAGTACAAACCAAGGCTTAATTTTTTTCATATTTTCCACTTTGCATAATTTTCACATGGAGGGAATACCTCTATTTTAGACAGGTTATGCTCAATATAGAAATCATTATGTTTTTAAAATTCTCCAGAACACTTTTAATGGGCTCCACAGATTTACAATTCACTACAAACACATTTAATATGCAGGTCACTTGTTCACTTATTTAGTTTTTGAAACCTATACAAATTTGTTACTATGACAGACTGAAGAGAGGCAAGAAGTTTGTTTATTAGTGTCAACTGAAAAACTTGTATTCCAGCCAAAAATCACTCAATGTTCTCTTTTAAGATTTTTATTTAAAACCAGTCTAATCATTTTTAAATAATTAAATAAAAAGAATTATAATGATACAAAAATGCTGGCATATGTAAATAAAATCAGAAATAAAAAGCATAAATATCAACCCTTATTCTATCTACCTTAAATTTAAAAGATAAAATACAATTTCTAGGATTCTTAAAAAAAACATTTGTAGAACACAATCCAAATCTGAGAGATTCAAGGCTACCTTATATAAACCCAATTATATGAACTGCACATGACTTTATTAAACCACCTACTTCAACTCCTCTGAATGAGTGATGTAAGACACTTCTGAGCAAAAAATTACACTTTCCCAAAGAATACTTGTTTCAAACTATGTTCTGCTTGTTCTTGGATTTATTCTGGGCATGAAGCCATTTATTCATAAACTATCTGTTCTCAAGGTTGGGATAGTGAGAACCATGCCGAAACAGGAAAAATAATACATGAAACTGAAAAATAAATATTCAAGCCTACTTTGTTCAAGATTCTATTAAAGTCAGAGTCTGTGACAAGACAGGTGGAATGTTGTATGTTCACCACTATAAAGAAAGAAAGAAAATAGAAAGACAACTATTATGAAGAAGCAGGACAGTGATTGGGCATAGGCAACATCTAACAACATACCACCTCCCTTGCCAGGTGTTTTGACTCACTCTCCTCCAATTTTGAGTGTATTTATTGAGCTGTGAACCCATAGGATTCTCATGAGGTGGAAAAGCTTTTCAAAATTACACCATCATGCATATATCATAGCTTAATAAGGATTAAACAATTGAAGACCCATCCTTCAATGCTGGGGGGACCTAGTAAAACCATCCATTTCTGGATGAATACGCAGCCAATTTGTCTTCTGGTGGCTCTGCAGGAGCAGCCATCTGACAAGCTGGTACACCTGTCAAAGACCTAGATGATAATCTGAAATGAGGACATGGACTTGATTGCTCTCAAGCAATCTCTCCCAGTAGTGAGTGCCTTGATTTGCTGAGGAGCTGGGAATAATGAAGCAGGAATAACAGCTACAATAGCAGAGGAAGAAAATTCATGACAAAGCTGATCAAACCTTGACTAGAGCTCATTTCAAATCCTATTCTGTTGTGACAGTGACAACGAAGCATTACTTTCCCAATACTACTGCATCCACTTAGTGCTGAAAAACGATATTTAACAGAGCCTGTTAAATGATGAGCCTCAACAGGAATTGGTGATCTCTTGGAAACTGACTGTGACCAAGCTGCAAATCATTTCTGATCTAACTTGGATTTCACATGGTTAATTCAACTTTTCCCTGAGGTTTCTGTTCATCGTGTTCCTACTGATACTCTTGAAGTTGTGCAGCCTGAGGATATTGTCAGGCTATCTGGATAGGTGAGGACCAATCCCTGCTTTCTCAACCTTTGCCTTTCATGGCTAAATAAACCTAGAAAACAAAGCATGATCCAAACAATGGAGCAGATTAGTCCTTACTGTAGGAGGGATCAGAAACAATGGTAAGACTTCTGTTTTTAAAAAGAGAAACAACATTGGATCCCATTAGATCTGCAAAATTATAGTCTATCATCTAATTGACCTTACTTGAGCTAGGTGTTCAAGGGAGTAGTACTAATGAGTCACCTCCAGGAGTTTCTGGATTATATGAATGCTGTTCAGAATGGTTTGTGAACCAATTATGGGGTAGAAACTATCATGGCTGCTCCACTAAATAACCTTCTTGGGGCAGTTGTGCTCCTGTTCATTCTCATGGACCTTTCAGCTGTTTTCCAACCACAATATTCTTCTGCATTGTATAGCTGAGAGGCAATATTTGCCAGTAGTTCCATGGGAGAAAACTTTGTGAAAGTGCTGCTGGGAGACTTTTGCTTTACCCTCTTTTGAATCCCATACTATTTAACATCTGTATGAAACTGCAAGAAGAGCTCTGCTGCTTGAGAAATAGACTGTGGAGGTAGCCAGGAGTGCCAACTTAGTCTGGTTCATTAGCTGCAATCATTCCTGGAACAGATAATGTCTAAATTAATATATTTCTTGGTAGATTGTACAGCTGTTCTCCACTATATTTGGTGATGTTTTGAACAATATCAGGAAACTCCAGCTGGTTCAAACCACAGATGGAAATCATACTTACTGGGGCCATAGTAGTGATCATACCCCTTAATCAAAAAGTAGGGGAACATTGATCAGGAGAAATGGAAAAAAATGATAAACTATTTCCAATCTTCTATAGCTTCGTGCCCTGACATTCCCCAGATTTAATTAGGTCAATTGCCCTGTGGTGTACCATTACACCTCACTTGTAAACAGCAGTGTATACTTTAATGGGGTCAGAGTCATTTTTACCCAAGGAAATTGAAATTAGCACATAGGATAAAACTGACAAAAATATATTAATATATTATGAAATATTTTTTCTCCTGGGTATCTTTGCTGCTGTTCTACTCCTCTAGCGCCAAAGGGGAATACTGACTAAATCAGCAGTTCTCAAAACTTTAGCAACCCAGAAACCATTCTGATTTAACATTTTTTTCAGATATCTCTATCCCCTCACTCTCATTCTTCATCAATGTCAAACATGCATCCAACAGCCCTCTTTCAAATGCACACATGGAAAGCTTTTTTTAGTTCTTCAAAAGAATACAGCAAGAACCACATCAGCTACACTTTAAAAGCAATAAATAAAGAATTCAGTAGCACCTTAAAGACTAACAAATTTTGTGGCAGTCAATGCTCACTGCTTCGGAATTAATAGTCTGAGGTGGTGATAAATTTACTTTTTTCTAATTTTGTTATATTCTAATTCTTATATTCATGGCCTTCAATTACTACCACCAGTAAGAGTAACACAAAGTATTAGCCAAGACCAGGGAGACACATAAAAAAATGCTTCAGAGCTAAATCTACTAAAACGAACCATTGTTAATATGTCCACCTCTCTGGAAGAATTCAGACAGTAGATACAGTCTACACTGGCACAGTCTAAACTGGCAAAGTGTAACAATTAAAACTGAAATTAAGAATTGGTAACAAAGCCTAGTTATTAAAGACTCACAACTGAAGAACTACATGTAGACTTTGAATCAAAACTAGAATGTTTTCCATTGATATATTCTGGAGTAGCTCAAAGATTCATCTTTAAATTTGTCTTTTACATTTTGGAGGGAAAAAAGACAGAACATAAAACAACACTTTCCTTTCTGTATGCGAAGCAATGTTATACGAAGTATGGTTAGCAGATTTATTATATAAAACCTATAGTAGCCAATACATATACACATTTCTTGGGAGAGTACTGGTACAAGTCTGGCAACAAATCTGGAAAAACTGGAAATACCATAAAGGGGCTAAGCAGAAGCTCTAATGTCAATGTACAGCAAGAATTTTAGCTTTCTGATTTCTCTTATGCCTATGTTTTGGTTCAACATCTGCCTAATAATGGACTATGACAGGTTTGGGGTATTTTTACATCTAGCTGTTTCTACACTCATATTATCCACTCTAAGTAGGGATGTAAAACATTAAATGTTCAGACAAGGATCTGTTTACTATTTATATACTGTTCTCAACGTCTGAGAGTTTTCTGAGCCATGGAAAACATTTGAAGGGTTACCTAGGCATTCCCCACTGTTAATCATATATGTACAAAACTGACATTGGATCACATTAACATGTTAACCTTTCACAAAAAAATCTGATAATATGCAAGATTGTGTACTTGTTAAGGGTTAAATGTTTAAATGATGATTAAGCTTTTAAATGATACATTTTTAATAATTTAAACCATTGCTTTTTACATCCCTATACATAAAGCAGCAAACCTGAACTTTGTAATGTCATCTTGTAGGAAGAAAATGGGAGGAAATGTGTTTATTCTTAAATTGTGGTGGTGGAAAGTGCCATCAAGTCACAGCTGACTTATGGCCAGTGTGCTGTAGAAGTTAAAAGCAGAACTGGGTTTGATTCCTCACTGCTCCACATGAGGCCTGCTGGGTGACCTTGGTTCAGTCCCAGTTCTCTCAGAACTATCTCAGCCCCACCTACTTCACAAGGTGCTTGTTTTGGGGAGAGGAAGGGAAGACAATTGTAAGCCACTTTGAGACGCCTTTTGGTAGAGAAAAGTGGGGTATAAAATCCAACTCTCCTTGTTCTGCAGAGGCAGTTTGGCATTGCCTGACTCTGTGTAGCAAACCCTGGACTTCCATGGCTGTCTCCCATCCAAGTATTGACCAGGGCTGACCCTGCTTGGCTTCTGAAATCTGATGAGATCAGGTCAGCCTGGGCCATCCACATGAGGGCATTCTTAAATACATATTCCAAATGCCTGTCCCTTCCATCTTATTTTAACTGACTGACTGTCCCCAAATATCAAAGGGCTTTTCTCTTGGCTCATCAAGATGCTTTCCCCTCAGCTGTTCTGGTAGGTAGATTCTGAGGAGTACCCTACTTGGATAGATTATGTGCATGTGGTTTATCTCATTTTCTTTGATAGTGTGTTGGTCGCCCCTTTGAGAGATCTTTGGATACAGCCGGTGATAGTTTTCGATGCTTTCCTCGCTTCTATGTCTTCCCGCTAGTGGAGATTGATTTTGGTATTACTTTGGCTATGGCTAAATTTTTGGCTGCAGTGGCTTCTTCTACATGAGTTCTGCCTGCTTCAGAAGTTTGGCCTCTAAAAAAATAAAATAATGTTATTTGAAATCTTAGTCCAACTTTTAGCCAACAAAAGATACCTCATAAGAAGTTAAACACATCTTGATCCCTATATAACTTTACAAAATTTAAATTAATTTTATCCCCCCAACCCCCCCAAAAAAAAGTATGCTATAATTTGGCTCAAAGTATACTACAGCTAAGATGTCAGGAACGACACAAGGGAAGAACTAAGCCATTTTAGTATTAGTTTTTGCATTAAATTTTCTTTATGTCCATTTTTCAATTTTACAACAAAATATGTAACCTTGTTATTTATAGGCTTTCTAAAGATTAACTTCATGCTCATAAAAAACTCTCAAGGGGTTAACCTCATCCTCTTAAGCTTCACACACTACAATCTCAAAGATAGCTGGCAACCACAGCCAAGAAGAGGAAAAATATCCAGCATTTTGGTAATCCTTTAGTCAATCACCTCATGCAATGATGGAAAGCCTTTTGGAGGCTGACAACTCAATCTGTCTCACAAGTACTGTCAACCCAAAGATATGTGTCACCAAAACATTAGGAGCACACTCCAGGAGGGGGAGGAGGGGAACCAGATACCTACCAAGTATTTAATTCTGTACGAACAAGCTAAAATACCCTCACAGGTTGCCCATTTCTTGTAAGTGTGCCATGTTACACTTCAAGTATGCTTTTACAATTGTTGGGGGGGGGGTTTATCCTCCATTCTGTACCAATCCTGTCAAGCAATTTTACTGGTTGTCATACAAGGCTAATTATAACTGCCTTTAAATTTCTCAGCATGCCCAAATAAACACTTTTTTCATTTTCCAGCCTGTTGTTTAACTTCCTTCTACAATCCCTTCAAATTCTACCAAGATAATCCATTTAAATCCTTCATGCCATAATCTGGATTCCCTCAGCTCCAGTACAAAATATACCATCACATTTAGATATGGAAAGAGGGAGAGGCTACCACATTTTATTTTAAAAATGATTATCTTACAAGTTTACTTCCTTAATTAATTTTATCTAAAAGTTAAAGACACATTATTAAACCTTAATAGAAATGGGCATCAGAAGTGTCTACACAAAAATTAGATCATGCACCATTTTCCTCCTCATTCTCTGCTTTTTCATACAAACAGCTGTAACGATCAAGTTCCATAACACTATAATTGTACTGTTTGGCTAGAACCAATGTACAGGGACAGATGTCCTACCTACAACTTCTCCTTCCTAAAGGGCAACCTTTGTTCCCTCCAATATCCACCCCCCCTATATTTTACTTGCTTGCCTCTTTACTTAAAGACATGCCTATATTTCAACAACTTCTCATTTCTGCTAATTAGCGGTTTGCCACATACACACCACACTCCTTTCCCCTCTCAGGCCATGTGTCCAAATGGGAACACCAATTCTGGCCTTTAAGTACCTAATTCTCAATTAAAGGTGGCAGAAATTAGAAACAATTAGTACTCATCCAATATGAAAGATCATAGCCTTTTTTAAGGGGGGGGAGGTGAATGGAGATCAACTGGAATATCAATTCTACCTACAGATAGGAAACTATTTGCAGAGCACCTGCTAGGAATATGCTTAACTCAAATACAGTCTCCTCTCCCATCCCACTCTGCTGCTCCTACATTTAAGTTTCAGAAATATCTTTAAGACGTTTAAGCCATTGGCTACTTGATTGTGTTTCTGATGCTGGAGAATGCATCAGCCTATTTGCATTTTAAAAAGAAGTCTTTCATGCTCACAATAGAAGCCTGAACCGTTAAATTGCTATTTCTTTTATTAGCTTGAAAGACACTGTGGTTTAAGAGCATGGCTTCCACTATTGTTCTTTACACTAAGTTGGGTCCTCTGAACAATACTGACAGCTGCTATCAAACTGGGCTGCATTTACTTTCTGTGCAGCTGCTGCTTGTAGGAACAGACAGACTCCTGATGCCTCCTCCCCTCTGGGGAGACAGGCTGACACAGTGCATGTTCAGTGAAGGGGAGCAAAGGTCCACTGAATTGTCAGCCCGATTTTATGCTACTCCAATTTTCCAGAGTGCACACAATCCCTTTCAAACAAAATCAAGCATATGTCAGAGCATGAAACTTATTGTGCAGCATAGGATAATTATGGAGGTATACAGATGTACAAAGAGGAAGAGAATATCTTATTGGAGCAAACTTGTTGGTGGAAATGGGGGGGGGTTGCGAAGTTTGCAGCTCAGACAACTGTTTTTCAGGCTATAATAGAATTGTCAGAACATCTATACCGGAATCCTCAGATTAGGGAGGAGGCTGGGCTGGGATTGTTTGGCTGAGCTGAAAGGTGATTTATGTACTGAACTACATACAACTTGTTAATACTGCAAATATTGTAATTTAGGCAATGTAATTTCTTCTGAAGATTTTTTAAAAAACGAAACACAAATTATTACAAGAGAATATAATACATTAGTTCAACTGAGTTAGTGTAAAAGTAAGAAAGTATATGATGGAAAATTACTACAGTAATACTAGAATACTATTACTAGAATAGTAAGAAATAGTATGATGGGTCTGTAAATTTAAATTTAAAAATAGTTTTTATTGTTCAGAATGTTGGCGAAGAAGTTCAGCACATATATCTGAGATTGCTTAAAAGAAAATAGGCCTGTCAACGAGCTAGCTGCTAGTCTGTCTTGCAGAGACTGATGCCTACACCCATATACAAAGACTATGTGAATTTTGGGGCCGAAATTTCAAATTAAGAATTTAGCAGATAAGCAAAAGGGTTGTGAAAGCAGCAGAGAAAGAGAGGCTTAATTACTCTTTTCTATAACAGTTGATTGGATGTGGGGAGGGGAGAAACAAGGATCTGGTTCAAAAAGGGGGTCTGTTTATGCAAAGCTAATCTGTCAAGTGTAATAAAGCAGCTTGAATAAAATTTAAGCTGAAAATCCACCAACGCTCCCCATCACAGGGAGGAATGGCTATTAAAAGGAAATGAAGGTCACCCTCCCAGTTTATTTCACCTAATTGACTGCCAATAGCTTACCACAGGCAAAGTGACAGCAGATATACAATTCAGAAACTGATAAAAGGAGCATTTTCAAGCTGAGGCTCATTCTTTTAATCCTCCCTTGCTCTTATGTAGTTTTTTCCCCCCATCTCCAGTTGGGATGTAATTTTAAGCACAGATGGATTAACTGGTTTCATTGTCTGTAGACGTCATTGGACTATGGCACTGTTAATCCATATAGCAGCATGTCTAATTATCATTACAAAGTGTCTGAGGAACTATAAAGACCAGCAGGGCATCTTCTCACAAGCAATTAACATAAATTGATAAATGAATAATTTGAGTCTGCTCAAGGCACTTGCATATGAATAAAATCAAGAAAAAGAGGACCACTCTTGTTTCCGCCTCTTTTTGCTTAATGTGGAACGGAAAGAAACACAACTGATATTCTAGAGAGCACAGCACTGGGACATGGGAAATGAACCCATGCAGTGGAAGGTATGCACGGAGCATGGAGCGCCGCAATGCAAAACAAATTACTTCTGACTGACAGCCACTCACAAAGCATAGACCATGAGCTCATTTCTGCATTTTAGATTCAAATGTCATCATAAGCCACAGCTCATAAACCATGGTTTGATTAGCTCCAGTTTAGCATAATGTCTGAGTGAAGGCTATACAGCAAATACCATAGTGTATACTTGGCTTGTCAACTGCAGTTTGTCATAACATATGACTGCAGAAATCCCTGTTTGTTCAGTATACCCCTTACTTAGTCACCTGCCCATAGAGAAGAAAGCCAACAGAAGACCTGGCTGCTGCAGCTGTAGCCACAGTGCTTTCTAAGGACAATCATTACTGCTTCCTTCTGCCTTAAATCTTTACCCCATTCATCCCTACTAGTGATGACTAGACAAGCAGGAACATGATTCAGAGACTTCAACCACTTGCAAATTTAAAAGGCAACTAAATACAGAGATAAGTATTTCACAGTATAGTTTAGAGAATGCACTGAATTGGCTAGACGGAAAAGGCAAAAAGAATGGGGTAATGACTATCCTTGGCAACAGAAATGAGAAGTATGCTTGGCTTTTCCTTAGCTTCTTGCTCCTACCATTCCCTTTCCTTGTACTTCTGTTGACCAAAACAGTAAGTGCAATGCACACGTAATAAGGCTTTGTCAGCAGTCTAACAACACAAGTGAGCTTGGGATAGCATTTATGGACTCTGTTCATGACTAGCAAAGGAGGCAAACAACTAAATGAGATTTGCAGACAAATTGTGGTCTGTTGTGTATTTCTGGAAGACAGTGCTTGTAACAAAAACCCCAAGGCTAAACAAAGCACTTCATCCTGACATCTCTGATGGCAGCCTGGGGCTATTTTTAGGGCATTTGCTTGCTTCTTTGAAAAGTATTAAGAGTACCACAGTAAAAGAAGTTAAAGTTATCAAAGGATTAAGATTCTACAAACAGTAGATACCAAAAACAAGGGCACAAAGAGTTCTAATATACAGATATAAGGAGCTGATGCTGCCTTACACACTAAGCTTTCAGTGATTCTGTCAATCCTAAAATATACAGATAACAAGACAAAAAAAAAATTTAAACTAATCCTTATGTTATCAACTATCAAAACATTGCTTAAATTCATAAAACTACAAAAACGATAAGAAAGGAAAGCTGGTTATACACACTGTAGGAGGTAGACCTGGAAGGCCACGTACCCCGATGATGGCATTCAGCTCAGCCATGGTCACTTGTTTGGCACGTTCTACTGCTTGAGCCACTTGCTGTTGATGCTGGAAGAAAAGAAAGAGAAAGCACACACCATCACTGACCTAGAAACTAAGTAGTAGACATGAGGCAGGGATATTTCAATACCATCCTGAAATCTGATAGATATTCCCTGTGGAAGTACAGAAAGGATGAAACTTACTTTTTAAGACGTATGAGTAGCCAGTTTTTCAAATGCAGATTTTATACTACTCTTTCAGTGACAACATTTACTTCCGAATACGGATGCATATTTATGCTCACATATTTCCCTTATCCGGTATACATAAGCCAATGGTTGAAGAGTCAGAATCTTGTAATTCAATTTCCCAAGTTACACAGCTTAAATCATTCACATGACAATGATGTAGTTTCAGGAACAGTAGGTGATCCTAAAGCCACTTTCCTGAGAGTAAATCCCACTGGACAGACATGAGTAGGATTCTGAATAGACCTGCTTAGGATTGCTCTTAGGCCACATTCTACAAGCTATTGCACCAGCAAAATGAACATTCAGAAACAGTTACAATAAATGTGGTACTAGCTCTAAAACACAATTTGAGACACTAAACGGGCATCCAAAGCCAAACAACATTGTTTAGGCACAGCAATATAAGCCAAGATTGCGATGCTGATTGTATCTACTGTTTAAATAATAAAACAGCACTGCACACAAAACTGGAAGACTGTGGTCCCACTAGAGTCAAACTGAATAATCCTACATTTCAGATATATGATAATAAGGGTCCATTTCATAGATCACACCTTGACAAGCATCATCATGGCACAGTCCTATTTGACATATGTGATGCCAATCTGATGCATAACTGAGACAGGACACATTTCACAGCACCTTGTATCTGACTTCACTAACAACCATGCTTTACAAATGCCACTCAAAAGTTTAGAGTGGTACCATTAAATGCCAACAATTTTATTTACACAGAATTTAACAAATGGCTAGACTAGCAGCTGCCAAGCTAATACTGGCACTAAATCTTGATAATCTTTACAAGTCTGCCTTCCCCCTTCCTTGGAAAGAATAATTTTGTGGTTGAGCTACTCTGCCAGTTACAACTCTCATCTGCTAGACTAAATTAACAGGGGGCTTGCATACTTCAGCTATAACAGATGTTCCTCACACTTGTGAATTTTGATACAATTAACATCTTAAAACTAGCTAATTTACAAAGATGCAATATTTTCAATTTAAGCAAGTGAAAATCGTACTTACTTCTTGAGACAAAAATGGGATCACTTGTGCACAGATTGTATTCAGTCTCTTGGCAATTTCGGTCTATAAAAGACAGGACATATTTGGATTAAGACATGCCATTTTAAATTAACCAGTTTATAGAATCATAACAAATAAAAATGTTTCGAACTATAGAAATAGCCCAACATTACTATTATATATATATATATATATATATATGGTCCACACAGTAAGACTATAGCCTACTAATTTTAATCCTTTATTAAAGATATTATGGCAGGGTGGAGGGAGAATGAGTAGAAAATCAGATGTTCCTGGATAATTAGGGATAAGCAGAACCAGCAGATTCTACTTCCAAAAGTTCTGGTAGAATGAAAGAGAGGGGGGAGGGAGGGAGTGTTAGAGACCTAAAAGTGTATTAATCAGGGCTGAATTTGGTCTGCTGAAGGATGTCTGTTGGATCTACAATGCCTCATCTCTACATGAATTAGAACACAAATCTGTTCTATATAAGTAGCTTATTAGCAAGTAAAGCATTGGTTAAAATCCCACTAAAGCCTTTAAATCTCTTTTTCCCCAAGATACTAGGCCACATTACATGAAAGGGTTTGGCACACAGCAGCTTCAGGTGTTTATTATAGTACACAGAAAATACAATCCAAACAATTAAATCAAATGCTTACATATGAACATTTTAGGAGAAAATATACTTGAAACCAGAGAATCTAGCTACATTTTAGGTTCCCTTCGGTCAGTCCCTCTCTCACACACATTAAAGCACACAACCTACCTCAAAGGGTTGTTAAGGGGATAAAATTGAGAGGGGGGGAGAATGTTGCAAACCACTTTGGGTCCCCCATTTTGGAGGAAAGTAGAATATAAAGTAAATAAATTTTCAATTCAATTAAAGTAGTGAGAACCTCACACTTAGATTAAGAAAATCTAGGACTGGGAAAGAGGGAAGGGCACTATAAGCACCACATGCTACAGTGAAGGATGACACAATCATCATTTTATGGAATCATTATCACGTATTACTTTTAGCACTGAGTCCTTCAAAACATGAATTTATACTGCCCTTCAAATAAAGTAATTCTGTTACACATAACAAGTTACCAAAACTTTTCTTAAAAAGTGTCCAGCAGAGTTTTTCTAGGTCTATGGGAAATTCACCATATCATTTATACAAACACCAAGACAGAAACACTGCTTGTAAGTATAACATTGTTAGTGTAATACACATTCTTAAACTACGATAAATTGGAGTCAGAGGAAGTTTTATGGTAGAATTTCTACAGCACCCAAACCTATACTGTCTCCATCATGCCTCTCAGTATAATTTAAATGTGTATTTTCATAACTATCTACTTCTAAAATAAATAGCCTCAACTTGTCAGATCCTGGAAGCTAAGCAGAGTTGGATCTGGCTAGTATTTGGATGGGAGACCACCAAGGAACAGTATGGTCATGACACGGAGGCAGGCAATGGCAAGCTATCTCTGAACGACTCTTGCCTTGAAAACCCCATGGGTTGCCACAACGCAGCTGTGATATGACAGCAAAAAATTAAATTCTGATGAAATATGGTCCACACAGTAAGACTATAGCCTACTAATTTTAATCCTTTATTAAAGATATTATGGCAGGGTGGAGGGAGAATGAGTAGAAAATCAGATGTTCCTGGATAATTAGGGATAAGCAGAACCAGCAGATTCTACTTCCAAAAGTTCTGGTAGAATCCAACAGAAATAAACAGCTGATTTGAGGCATTTGCAAAGAAGCTTAACATGGCTAGGTCTCTCTGCACAAGCAGAACAGAACAGCAGTACTGCTATTCTTTCTGTTTGCAAAAGGCCTTGCTATATATATATATATTTTAGGCCCAGACAGGTATCCCCCACTATAAAGGCACAGCAGCAGCAGCACTCCCTGCACTCAATGTCCCAATGAACTTTGGGTGTGGGATCTGGGCATGTCATAGCTGGTAGACATTCAATACAATAATACATCCGCTTCATATTTCAAGGCCATGAATCTGCTAAAAGCAGCAGGCCCTTTCTCCACCCCAGCATTACTTAGCTCAACTGGGGGCTGTGTACCATGTCACTATGTCTTGTAGCCTTGGAATATGCTAATACTGTGCCAACACCAGACATAAAAAATTGTCAAATGATTGATTAGCCAATTTAATAGGGTGCCATTTCCCCCCAACTAAAAGTCAAGCATATGTAAAGCATCATTGTAGCATTGTCTACTTTTCTGATTTGTATTTGATCAGACTGCGAATGGAGGTCAAAAACCTGACCACAGAAAGCTAGCATGTCAAAGATAAGTATTATAAACTAACCTCCTCCCTGTCACACTATTTTTCCACGGAATATAACATAGTTCCCATTGACCTGCAGACTGAAGGCTGTACTAATTTCTGAAGAAGAGCACAAGTTTGGTTGTAAAGTACTGGCTCATTTCCTGTTTATTCAGCTCACCTGAAAACCAGACAAATTACCTCACTCCTTCAACCTTATCAGAACACACAAGTTAAGGTTGTTTGTTTTTCTTTTGGAAGCACCAAGGATTATCAAGTTTCAGCTGGTAAGCAAAGCTTCCAATATAGAACTGATATAAGCATAAAATAAGCTCAAAATTCACATTTTGGGGAAGAGGCAAAGATCCTGCTTCCTAAACAACCAGTCAATCAAAATACAAGTATGCGTTACAGATGTGCTGTATAATACATATGATATTAAATATTTGAAATCCCTGACAGCATCTAAAATACCATTAATGTAGTATTCATGACTTCTGAACTGTCACCAATTTGACAAAGCTTATCATTATGATTCTCTGATCTACAAATAGAGGATAGTTAAAACAATGGATGATAAAAGAAAAGTCCTTGCAGTTAGCAGATACATCAACACTAATTGCCCATGTTCTCTTTGGCTCACCAGCAAAGCAGATTGCAGAGGTCGGAGCCTCATGTGAAAGCCCTTGTGTTTGTATGGCAGCTCTTCATGGAGCATCTCAAGTGCCCTTAATTGTTTATGTTCTTAATGCATGGCCTCTTGAATGCATTCATTTTTAATAGCAGGCTTGAGTGTGGAGCCTATCAAGCAGTACACAGCAACTCCAATCATTAATCCTTGCTATCGTGATGATGGTCTTTTGATTTATTTGCAAATGACAAGTCTGCCAGGGCCCCAGTCTCAAGTGCTTTTGAAGCATCATTAAAATTAACATGAAGCAATTCAGCTGCATTTTGCAAGATCAAGATCAGACTGCAATTGTATTGTCATTTGGGGGGGGGGTATATTAAGTTAAGTGTTTTGACCTAAAATACAGCCAAGCACAAGTGTTATTTGTCAGTCTGTCAAATTTTATTCCTGAAATGAGTGGCAAAAAAGGCTCAAGAATAGTTTTAAATAAACTCAGCAGCAACCAAAAAAGCTAACACCATTAATACTTTTACTCAGAGTTGTATTATGTATTCTAGAAAAGCCACCACGATGTGAAAACCACGATGTTAAATGGTGTTTTTTTCTCCGCAAGAAAGTAATAATAGATGCTAAATCTTCTGTTTAAATCACTAGAAGAGATTTAGAAGGGTGTAAAGTTAAAGGATATCCATGTTCAAATTGGATTCCTCAGTAAATTGACTTACACTAGAACTGCACCCTGTAAGAACTAACAACTGTGGCTCCACCGCTAAGCATTTGCAGCCCTCAGGGAGATTATCATGCATTGGCTGAGCCCCACAGTTTGCCTTTGGCAGGATTTGTGTGGGAAGTTGCCTCTGAAGTGTGCAGCTATTGCAAGCGTGGGAAAAAGTAAGTTGCTTGGCAGTAGCAGAGAGGGAAAAACACTGTACTGTATAGGTTTTCCCCCTCCTCTTTCACACAATACTAAGCACTTATTGGCTCTTTTGACCACCTGTATCCATTCTCGACAAGCCCAGACAACAGAGAATCAGAAAGAGAGTGCTTTCTTGCAGAGGCTGCTGATATATCACTTGCTCCCTAGAGAAACTGGTGCTCAAGCCCATCTGGAAGCTATGGGTTGGATCCAGATGAAACTGGCAATTTCCCTTTTTCCTGCTGCAGACCCTCCCTCATGTAATTCCTGAGGGTCTGCTTTGTCCCAGTAACAGCATTTTGTAGTGATCAGTGAGCTGCAGGGATGGGGGGGAGGCAGAAAATTCTTCAAAAAGAAATTTCCTCCATAATGCTACTCCCTTCTTGGGAGAACTCATACTTCTTAGAGCTCAGGTGCTTCCCCCTCCCCAATGGAGCTGCCAAACCCACAGGTCTATTAGTCCATATAGGTCCCATGACCCTAGGAATAAACTCTCCAGGGGTTGTAAAGGGCAACTGGGGAGAAAGGAATGCAGGAAAACTCCCCTAACAGATTGCAGTTGCCAGCCCTATAAAATGAGTTTGTAAACCAGAGCCAGTAAAAACAAATTCCTGTCCATCTAATTTCTCTGGCCCAAACCACAAACATACTTTTAAGGCATGAGAGGGTCTCATGTGCAGAAAATGTTACCCCATGTTTATTATTTGAATGAAAAAATCCAGTTCTCTTCCCCCAGCTCACTCCTAAAACATTGTCTCTCAACTGAAAAAATGGCAGCATAATTGAAAAAGTTAAAAAAATTAATTCTATTTTCACTTTCATCTAGCTGCCCTGACACTAGCAGCAAAAACATGCAAGGAGAGATTTATAGGGGAACATTCCTTACAAGTCGAACCACAAGGACTTGCGGGGGCATCTCATTTCCCATCCCCCATTATTTCCTCTTTTCCTTACCTGGCAGCCCCCATAGCTTCTCCCCTTTTCCTGATTCCTTCTTTTCTTCACACCAAGCTACCTTTATCTGCCCCCCTATCTTCAGCTTCCCCTTCTCCTTGAAGCCTTTACCCGAGAAAACTAGGGGCCAGTTGCCTGCTGGAGAACTTGCAAGGGCTATACAGGGGCACTTCATTTCCCCCTGTATGCCCTTTCCCACACTATTTCCTCTTTACCTCCTCCTGGCATCCCCACCTTTCCTCGCTTCCTTCCGTCCTTCCCACCCAATCCCAACCTTTTATCTTCCCTCCCATCTTCAGTTATATTTATTGCTATATATATTATTTCATTTATGGTCCTCCTTTCTCCCAAAGCAGCTTGCATCCTTCTCCTCCATTTTATCCTCACAAGAACCCTGTGAGGTTTACAATTGTTGACCCTATAACCTTGTTATTTAGTGTCATTTTGCATAACTAGTTCATCATCACGTTGCATATTAATTTGCTGTTAATTCTTTGGCTATAAGTTTGAACTTGCCTGCCATTCTAACGTATTTGATAAAGTGTGCGTGCGAGCCAGTTTGGTGTAGTGGTTAAGTGCGCGGACTCTAATCTGGGAGAACCGGGTTTGATTCCCACTCCTCCACTTGCACCTGCTGATGTGACCTTGGGCCTGTCACAAGCTCTGGCACAGCTGGCCTTGAAAAAGAGCAGTTTCTTTCAAGAGCTCTCTCAGCCCTGCCTACCTCACAGGGTGTCAGTTGTGGGGAGGGGAAGGGAAAGGAGTTTGTAACCCACTCTGAGACTCCTTTGGGAGTCCTTCTTCTCATACCTTGAATAAACCTTTGTTGGTCTTAAAGGTGCCATTGGGCTAAAAATTTCAGTGGCCCAACATCACCCAGTGAGCTTCCATGGGAGAGTGATGATTCAGATCTGGGGATCCTAGATCATAGCATGCTGTTGAACAGCAGCAAGCAGTCAGGCCTTAGTGAGTCACATGAGGTGTGTGGTGGCAAGTTGCCTGGTGCTTGCTGCTGAGCCTGGCTCCAATAAGTCCTCCCTCAAAGGCCAAAACAAGCCTGGAATGGGCTCTATCCCACCCCTTGACTTTTAATGACAGGAATCTTGAAATCTGGCAATAGCGTGTGGCTGCTTAGCAAACTCCATTGAAGACATTACTTTCTTAAAGCTACAGATGCTGCTTCTATTGTTTAGGGGGTGTTAACTCCCCAATGGTTGTTTTTTTTTTTTCATGTTTCAGATTTTCCTGCAAACCTGGGCCATTTTTTAGGTTTGTAGAAGGAACTGTGCTGACTGTTGATAGCTCCAAGCATCAACAGATTTGGCCACACTGAGAGTTCAATAACTTAATATTTAGATACATATTTTCTTTGTGTGTACACTATTTTTAAAGTAGGTCTTTAACATTTAACTGTTTGCAGTCTTAAGTGCCCAAATTGAGTAGAAATGTGGTATAAAACACTTTAAATCATCTATATTTCTGTCTCAAGTGTGGCCCCCATCTGTAGATACCTAAATCAGTGGATTGGGGCCACACTAATACTAAGCAGATGTTTCTGCAAACATGGGGAGCCCTCCCTCCAGGTTTGCAGAAAAATCTGACATCCTTAAAAAAATTAACTGGAGGGTTTCAGTTCCCGCACAATTAAAAAAACCCTGTCTGTACACATATAGACAATACACTGACTTTTTTTTCCTAGCTGGCAGCAATAGACACTGGGAGCCCCTCTGGACCCAGCCACATCAGGGGCAGTATGCAGGACCCTCTCTGGGTCCAGAGCAGCTCCCAGGTGATGACGATGTGGACAGGCCTGGAGCTGTATGTACCTGGCTCCACAACAGGAGAGCTGATCCAAGCATGGAGCAGCTTCCCAACACAACAGCCCATAAAGGGGAGGGGGGAGAAAGAGAGATGGAGAGAATATTGACAAGAAAGGGGCAGGAGAAATAGAGAGGAGGTAGGTTGACAGAGAAGGGGAAGTGAAAATGTATGGAGAAGGGGGGCAAAAGGAAGCGTAATATGCTTACAGATAAGGGGGAGATTGTCAAAGAATGGGAGGGGGAGAAAGAGAAGAGGAGGATTGACATAAGAGGAGAGGGGAAAAGAGGCAGAAGATTGTTAGAAAAGGCGAAAGAGGGAAGAAAGCAAAGGGGGGTGGAGAGCTGAAAATGGGGTGGATAAAAGTAGGTTGGCTGTTAGGTGGGAAGGAAAGGATTAATCAGGAAAAGGGGGGAGGCTATAGGTGCTTTCAGGGAAGGGGAAAAAAGAACTAGCGGGGGAGAGGGAAATTAGATACCCCCTGCAAGTCCTTGCAGGTTCCCTTGCAATTCCGCAGGGCCTGCAAGACGGAGCTCTTCCACCAGGCCTTTATGTAGGGGCTGCCGCCTTTCCACCATCACCAACGGTGGAACACCATCTAGACTGGGATGCCTTGATACCCCAGCGATAAGGCGATCCACGCGGCAGCAAGACCAGCTGACTGACTCGGACTATTTTCTGGACTAACAACTTTAGACCATCTTGGAGCGCTAAAGCACTTTATTGTTATTGTTATTACTATGTTATTGGTTGTTTTATGGTTTTATTGGAGTTTTATGTATGGCTTGTGCCCCTGTAAGCCGCCCTGAGCCCGCTTGCGGGGAGGGCGGGGTAGAAATACTTAAATAAATAAATAAATAATTTGCCATACATATCTGGTCACATTATGAGAAGACAAGACTCACAGGAAAATACAATAATGGTAGGAAAAGTTGAAGGCAGCAGGAAAAGAGGAACACTCAACATGAGATGGACTGACTTAACACAGGAAATTGCAGCCTCCAATTTGCAAGACCTGAGCAAGGCTGTTAATGATAGGACAATTTGGAGGTCATTATTTCATTGGTCACCATAGGGAAGCAACTTGGCAGCACTCATCACACAATGCACAATTATAAATGGTACTTGTAATTTCAATTAAAAATGTTTACTAAAGAATACAGCATATCTTACAGCCTCTTCAAATGAAGCTGACCTATGGCACTGAACCATCCTTTGTAGAACAGATTGTGCTTTCTTACATGTTTGAAAAAGCACCACTGCAAATTTCTCAGCTACCTCAGATAGAATTTGTTTATTGCTTACAAAATAGTTTAGTCTCATTAAAACACATACAAATACTAAGAAAACAAAGGAGCATATTTTATAGAAACTGTCATCCTATCTCAAATAAGACACCACCTCTCTGGCAATGTTTCTATAGGTAAAGATAAAGATTTCTCTTACTCGAAAGCCAGTCAAATCCGACTCTAGGAGGCGTTGCTTATTTCTGTTTCGAAGCCAAAGAGCCAGCACTGTCCAAAGACTTCTCCGTGGTCATGTGGCCGGCATGACTAAATGCCGAGGCACATGGAATGCCTATATATCTACATGCAATTTCTTGCTTTCGAACTACTAGGTTGGCAGGAGCTGGGGCCAGAGACAGGAGCTCACTCTGTCACGTGGCACTAGGGTCTTGAACTGCCAAGCTACAGACCTTCTGGTCTGCAGCTCAGCGTCTTAACCTCTGAGCCGAAAGATTGTGAAACTATTCACATGGGGATGGGTGTGAGAGCAGAAATAGTTTAAGTGCTCTACTCTCCGTATAGAAGTATTAAATATTGACCAGTGGACAAATAGTAGCACTTGTACCGTCCTTAGAGATGCCACATGAGGTCAAATTGTTTTTAATTTATGAATGTTTTTACCGTTGTTCACCACCCTGAGCCCTGTGCATTCAGGGAAGGGCAGTTTATACATCTAAATTATAAATAAATAAATAAAAAGAAAGGCATCTGGAAGACTCACTGGCTTGAACTTTTGTAAAGTATCTCAATAAATTAGTTGTCTTAGTCTATTAGCATGCAGCCTTATTAGTAAGAAGTCCAATTGGTAAGGAGATCCATTATTTCTGTATCTGCTACCTTGTTATCAAACCCGTAAGGCAGACAAGAGTCTGGGCACAGTCTGTACAGTGTCATCCTATAACAATCTTTTCCTTTTCATTCTGATACTACAAAAAGACAAAGAAGCAGCATTAAGAAAGAATAAGCCAAGCAGCATCAGGGCTACAGTACAGAACCCTGCAGTGTTTTACACACAAAGGTAGAAGCATTGCATATTACCAACAGGGAACCGAAGAGGCAAGATAGCTTGGAGATCAGCCCTAAGTCACTTGGCCTTTCTGTCCCTCCATATTACAAATTCAAAGCTTCACCAAAACATTGCAACTTTCCCTCCTTCCAGGCATATCAGACCAGGAGACATACCAGATGAAGACATAACTTCAGTAATCTCTAGCCTAATTATCATCAATTGCATTTACACTGGACAAAAGCTAATCTTACACATATACTGGATTTATCCATTAGATTCATTATTGGGTGTTACACATGGAGATATACTCCATAAACTGGTCTCTTCTGGCCAACAGAAAATCATCCTCTTGATGCCAATAGCACAGTCTTCAGACCACTTTATTTCAAAATTAAGTCCCTTCCTGAAGACTACATCTACACTGTTTGCCTATATTATGCAGTCTTTTACCTCTCTATAAAAACTTTCCCATCAGTGACTTTATAACAGGCCATAAAATGGAGCCAGACCTATATGCTAAAACAATTTGTTCGTCCACACAAAAGGTAAAGGATAATATTGTTAAGAAAATAAAGAGGGCATGAAAGTGCTGTCATACTACACTAAGCAGTGACAATTAGGACTCACTTTTCCCAAAGTGAATGTAGTTTTCACTACTATTTTAAAAGCAGTCATTTTAAGAAATTCAGGAGGGCTGTGAAAAGAAATCTTTAAAAGGACATTATTTCCACCTAACTGAAATTATACATTCAGGTTTACCACAGAATCAGCAACCAATTGGGTTTAATACTCTACACTTGTGCTACAGAAGGCCCAGCAAAATAGAGCTGAAAACTCCATCTAAACGAACAAAATGTTCTTCTTGCCATTTATACTGTGTAACAGTAATCCACCAGGGAATAAAGGTCAAGGCTGCACTTTTGGTCATTACCGAATCATTTGAGATGATCTGCAGTGAGGAAAATCGAAGGCTGCGAGAATGCAGCAAATGGCTTGACCTCAGACCAATTTTTGCCTCCATCTGTCTAACAGACACGAGGATAAAAGCTCTTTATAGGATGTTCTCGGCTTTTTTTAAAAAAAACAACAACCCTATGTTGCAAGCCAGGAATCAGTCCAATGCAACATTAATAAGACAAACTAGCCTTTCACACCACAGAAACACATTTTAAGATAGCTTACTAACTTTCAAAAATTATGATGGTTTAACTCCAAAAATCTTGCTGCACAAAGAAAATGAACTTCCAGATCCTCCATCTGTATCCTACCCATATCTACCCAAATAAAAGGTCAGGAAGGCTTTCTGAAGACATGCAAGGAAGGGTATAGATGGAGAGAAAGGGGTAACTATACCCCACATGAGAAAGAATACTTATCTCTCATGCAGAAGGATCTTTGGATCCAAACAAGTATGCATTGTAAGTGCCTACTGTGGTCATAACAAGCCAAACTGGGAACAGCCAATATAGGCACCACCTGGGGTGTTCATTTACAGTAAAGTTATATCTTTAGATTAACTACTGTGTACTTTTAAGGTGATGAAAGCAAAAACGTTTCTCGGTCCTTTTCCCCCAGTCTTAATTGTTATATCAGAAATCATTAAATCTCCCAACTGTTTTGCTGTAGTGAATTAAGGTTTAGTGTCCACAATAAGCATGTACTTATATTAACACTCTGTTATTCAAAACTAAATATGCCAGTCTCTTATTCTGGTAGTGGCAGCAAAACATTAAGAGGCAATGTGCCATTTCAAAAAGTTTAAGCCCCCACAGTATATCAATGTCAAACAACAACATGTCAAACTAAGATTCAATTCAGGTAAGTGCCACTGCCAAATGTTCTTGTTCCCAGACGTGCTTTAAGATTACTTTTATTGCTTAAAATTTAATTTGTTCCAACTCACGTCTCCATGACAACATTGGCTAGCCCTGCAAATCATTTGGGTAATTGGATATCTTATCTCTGTATTGCTCTCAAATCGAATGATTCTGCTAGAATTGTAACAGCCAATCAAGTTTACTGGCCTCCTGAGTAATAGACTCAGAAAAGTAGCCACATTCATCTCCTATTTACAGCCATATTAACCATTACACAGAAAATCTGCAGAAGGGGGCCTTCAAACTGTATTTCGAGTTATCAATGCTGTCAGCATTAATACTGTCATCAGCAGAAAGGGGTGGGAAGACTTGCTCCAAACAGATTATACTCAAACTGATAAACAGGAATATATACCCATTTGAAATGAGCTTTGAGCAGTTACTGTCTAAAGGCATCTGCAACCACAGCACATCACTTTAAACCCCTACGACCTCCCTCCATCAGTGCATTCACATGAATAGGATTGGTATATTGCATAGGACTGTCCCTTCACTCTTAAGAAATCAGATTTGCCTGCATTACCTTATTGTGGTGAATAAATGTCTCTATGCTGTTTGGATAGCATAATTTTTCTCTGAATGCTAAACACAAAGGGGAATGCCAGATGTCTTATGCTCTGCTTCTCCCTTTCAAGAGGTCACTCTCAGTCTGATTCACAAGTCAGTTAAAACCAGAGTAATTTAATTTAAACCAATTTAATCCCCTTAACTGGTTTGTGGTTCAAACTGTTAATTGTTCACCTTTTCAAACTGTGCATTTTCAGCTTTGTGTCAGTACTGTTTCAAGCATGATCAGTTCTGAGTAAAAGTGCTACTAGTTGCTGAATCCTGCATGAAAAAGCCACAGGTAGAATACAGAATGCCTCTTTCTGTATGTGCACACTAACCACAGATTCCCACCACATATGCACACAGAAAAGTCAACCTGTCTGTTCTTGTCATACATGACTGCATATCCACAGAGCATAATGTTTCTGAGTACACATATCTGTGCAGACAGTTAGTTGGATATAAGCCAATCTCATGTCCCTTGAACTCACAAAAAGGAGGAAATTATATCGTTTATCCTATACTATTAGCCACTGGCTGTTTTACTATGTATTGCATAGTAAAAAGTTTCACTCTGAGCACGTATCTCCCCAGTTCAAGTCTGTCACTTTATCCACTGCACCACAATGGGCACTATTTATACTTATTATTATCCTTTGATAGGAATTATAGTAGAAAATATTACAACTGATTTTTCAACCAATTCTCTAAAGTTTTTTCCAATACTAGATAATCCACCTGAAATGCTAAAGTAACTGCTAATACACAATCATACCACAATTTATTTCAGGACTCTCTGTCCAATATGTAAAGTGCAGCCACCTAGAAACACTGCACTTGGGACAATATATACCGCTACTCTGTGTGATCTGTGAAGGCCGTTTCACATATGCAAGTCATCTGCAAAGTTGCAATCATCAGATATCAGTGAAATGACCTGTAAGTGATAGATGTATGGATGGTTAAGAGGAGCAATGTCCACACATGAAGCCCAGAGCCTATTCACACCCTGACTCTGGGGATTCTCAATGTGCATTGTCCTGTCAATGTTAACCTCTACATTATCACTCCTGCAAAGCATGTGAAAAAGATACAGTACTTTGGTAGCCCTGTGAATCTGCTACTATTAGCACGGACAGCATATTGTAGGCACTTCAGTCCAGAATAAACTAAAGCAGCCCTCATATTAGTGCCTTCCTCCAAATCTTTTACACTTAGTTGTATATCATCTTGATCAGGCAACAAACAAAGACCTCTTCTGCTTTGCTGTCTTTCTATTGAACTGTAAACTACCTTTGTGTTTTCACCCACTAATCCACAGAAGCCTTTCTCATGGCACAAAACAGAGGTTGCAGCATTTTGTTCCCTAAATCAATTTTCTTCTCAGCCATCCACTAGATGTTCCAGCACAGAGAAAGAACAGTCCTTCCCTTCTAATTCAAAAATCCATACTGCCATTGCCCTTGCAAACTGCTAAACAAGCAGTATTGGCAATTCACTTGTGTTCAGTAATATATTTACTGCAAATCCCAATGGCTTGCCTCCTAATGCAGTTTTCTATTGTGTCTGCTCTTGTCAATACACTGACTGGTCACCTTACTCCATAAGCTGCTTTGACCGACTGTTTACCCAAGATATCAAAAGGCTGAAAACAGAACAAAAACATGGCTTGATTTTCTGTCCAATAATTTTGAAAGCTTTACTACACATAGCTGTCATTTAACTGAAAGCTGTCATGAATCCAGCAGAGTCATGGCACAAGAACCATGTCCTAACTTTAATTATGCCCATTAATGTAATTGTTTAAGACCACCTTCACTAATCAAGGCATAACAGCTAATAAAAACTCCTACCACACTCCCAGCAAATACTGCTGAGGCTTCAAAGGCTTGGCCAAATGCGGAAAAATTCTTATTTCAAATTTTAAAAATAGGCATTTCTCCTAGAGGGCATGTGGCACAGTCCTCTCATAAGATCAGAACACCTCCGAATTCAAATTGGGAAAACTAATTGTTAGAAAGTTCTCTCTTATTAGGGTCTCTGATTGTGGAAAGCTTAAAGAGCTGAAAATGGGGAGGGGGAGAAGTCAATCTGGAGACCCAGCAAAGAGAATTGCTCTTTTCTTTTTCTGTTACCCACTGCATAATTCTCCTAAGTCTTTCCCCCATCCAATGGAATTTCCAAACACTTAAGTGTAAATTTATTTTATCTCTTTAAAACATTTATATGCCACCTGTTCAGATACTTGTTTTAGGTGGCTCACAAGATTAAAAAATCATTAACAACCATTAAAAATCCTGCCAGTAAGAACACCAAAGCATAAAACAGGAGGAAAAAAAACAGAACTTATGACATTTGTCAGCATTTCATTGTGGAAGAGCCTACCTGCCCAACTGAAAGCAGTACCAGCCAAAACCAAAACAGAGAACTGTGCCAATGCCACAATCCTTTTAAAGAGCTGTGGACATCTGAGCAAAACTCTTGTTCAACCCACTACTACTACTATTTTAATGAGTGATCAGGAAAAGATACTGACGTTCAACACTGAGTGTTCCTCTCGTAAGTAGCTACTCATAAAAAAGACTGGAACTGTTAGCAGTAGGCACTGTTTTTGAAGTTATAATTATTTGGAAGTGAGAAGGCAGCAAGCCAAATAGAAAAGGACATAGAAAGGCAGAGTGACAAGCTTGCCTCAAGGCAGGTCAGAAAGATCATAGCAATCCACCCAAAACAGACAAAGGCCCACCTGTCAGTTTTAGGATGGCAAGAACTTAAACACTGCAGTAGTT
>NW_015165292.1:304580-312234 GCF_001447785.1 Gekko japonicus
CTAATCTTACACCTAAACAATTTGGGTTTTAACAGGAGAAGATTTACCTCCTGGCTTATTCTGAAGGCCAACAGACATGATTGTGGAGAATGACACACAGAGAACATTTCCCATGTGGCTACAAGGATCCAAGAAATCCTACCTCTTGGCACCAGACTGAATTCATTCGGTAACTACTGCTTGCCTGGGCTGCTGTAATTAGGAAGCTTCTTGAGAGTGAAATGTTGGAACAAAACTCAGCCTTTACAACTTTTGCTTCCTAGAAAGATCTACATCAGGATTAGAGGCAAGGTCCCAGTATAAATTTCCAGAGAAGAGTGTAATTCCTGAATGCTTCCCAGTGGTAAGGGAAAACAGCTACTGCTATACTAATGCCAGAGGGGAAAGACAGACTGCTGTTGGTAATGACAATGGAAACAATTCTTTGCAAAGTGGACTACCACTACAAGCAGGAACCAGTTGGTTATTATATTGTTTTTCTGCCCTAAGGCCTCCATGTTTTTAAACCAACAGTAAAATCCAATACAAATCCAACAATTTAAAAACACAATCAACACACTAGCCACTAAATGCTCAGGAAACTTAAATGTCTTTATGCGGCATCTCTCTCACACACTCCACCAATCCCATATAAATGGATCTGGAGACAGTATTCCATGAACACAATATCACAGAGAACCTAGCTCAGCACCCTCCTAACCTTTGGTGATATGGAACCCCAAGCAGGTTCGTTAAAGCTTCCAGTCTCTGAAGGCATCACAGTGTGATAAAGTGCAATTCATATGGTACTATTCCTTTCCCACCTATAACATTTAAGCATTTTGGTCACAGAAGTACTCTCTCACTCACCACAGTTATTGTAACTACTGCAGTGCTTGGTAAACAAAATGCAAGCAACATAATTGGTGGTATACCACCAATTACAGCTACTGGGGGCAGGAAATCACTCTCTAGCCAAGATTTCTACTCATGTTAACCAAATTCTAAACAGAAATAAGATTTTTAAAAAACACTCTGATCAAAAAAGAACTTCATTCACTGGATTTAGCTCATTTTGTTACAAGAGGGGGAGATGTACAAAGTGAGAACAGAAGCTGGTTCAACACTGTATGTAGTGTTATTATACCTGCCACTACCTTATATTGGTAGATCTAACTCTGTACAGTTAGCCAACTTTACTTAACAAAATGTGACTAAATATAGTAACTTCCCAGACTTCTACAAATAGTGCCCATTACTGTCTTCAGTCAATGTAATTGAAGCCATTTAGACATTTGTAATTAACCATTTAGGGATAGACTGTGCACTACATCAGGCCTTATATATGTGTTATGTATACTTATTAACCTTAATCTAATTGCATGTGGCAAGTAAGAGCTGCCACTAAATGATAATGCAAGTCTTTTTTTAATAGTATATGGGATGGTAGTAGCCCTGCTCGCAACCTATATTTCATCATGGAGAATTCAGGACTATCCATAGTCACATGCTTCCAGAAATAATATGGATTCAAATATGTAGAAAATGCATGTGATAGTATCTTTCCTCCACTGTACCACTCATACTGTAGGCATACGAGTTGGATGGGGATAGCTGCCCTTCCATTTTAGATTTGGCCACAAATATGTGAACAACACACCAGCAGTATAAAGTGATGTACCTTAGGAAGAATTCCATAGATACAGAATAGAGCCAGAAGTTCTGAGGTGGTAATACCAAGTCCAATTATACATGAACAGGTCGTGCTAAACTTGGTGGGACTCTCCCCCAAGTAAAAATGTGCAGGAGCTAAGTAACTTTTGGAGAGAAAATGCATGTACCATTATGGGCACAGGGTAAGGTTAATGGCAGCTGCCTATACCAGTTCCCTCAACCCTCTCCAAGTCTCTGGGCCTAAGGATAATGCAGAATTGGGGAACATACACACAAAGATACCAGTTTATAATTATGAAGTACAGCCCTAAACATCAAGAAAATATCAATACAACGTGGAATATCAACAGAAGTAGCAATAAATAATTTCTTGAATTTACAGTTTTTGTATATTTTGCACATTGTTTACTATGTGTTAAGTTACGATAATGAGAGTTTCACAAATGAGCCAAGTATAGTAGTAATACTGGATAGACGCCTCACTAACATCAAAGGTTGATGAAAAGTTTCCCCATCACTGCATTTCCCAGTTTTAAAAAAAAGGATGTTGTGAGAAGTGACAACTTTCTGTGTCCCCTGATGATGCCTTGCTAAGCATTTGGTTATAAGCCATAAAGCAGGAATAATTTCAGCCTGTCAGGAGTCTAGCTAATGCCCAGTTTCCCCCTAGAGAGAATTCCTGTCAAATGTAATGAGAGCTCTGAAGGCCCTCTCTACAACATAATGAGCACTTAGGCCATGCTGGTGATCAGCCAGCAAAAAGCATCAATTTGAGCCTGGCTACACCCTAGGGGCTACACATCACCAGTTTTAATAAGAATTATGATTACTCTCTACCAAATGCCTAAGAACATACTGTCCATGTTTAAACTCTAGAAGAGCCCCCCCTCCTTTTTTCTGAGGTTAAGACGACCTATGCAGACTGAAGCAATGCAATCTCATTTTTGAGAGCCTGCAGCTTGGGTGCAGAGAGAATGTATTTAATTCTAGGCCTCTAAAATGAACTCTGCTATGTTAGTTTGCATGTTAGGTTACTCTTCTGTGAATACAATCTGACAGACATGCAAATTTGTACTAAATCAATATTTTCACGCAAACTTATACTTCCCACAGAACCTCTGTTTAAAATGTAGTGATCAATAAAGATAATCCTATATGGCCTATAAATGTTATAAATGTATTTATTTTTTATCATATGGCAGAGTTACACACAGGATGTATATAACAGTATAAAATATGTAACCAAATTGATACAACAGGTATGCAGACCGATTGGACAATCCCTCTAAATACTAACATCTAGATTTTCAATCCACTCAGTCGCAGCTGGGGAAAGTTCAAAGAACTCCATCACGTCTCCCTGGAAAGCAAGACGCTCACATTCCTGTGACAGGTGGAAAATAGTTTGGCGGGCTATATAACAATCGTATTCTAGTCCTGTTATTTTGCCCCACTTAAACAACAGGTCTGCACAACTTCCAAAGCCTTTTTGTATTCTATTAGCCGTCTGCCATACTTTACACAGCAAGGCAAATCCTGAGGGCCTCTTGTTGGTGTTTATCAAGATATGGATATCGGGTGGAACTGATTGCATTGATTTAATACATGGATATAATACATATCCATGTATAATGAAAAAAGAACTGTTACAATACATAATATTTAAGATTAAAAGAGAAACTTCTGCTTCAGTGAGCTTTACTTTTGCAGGTTAAATTTTGTTAGCTTAGTTTTCAGTTCACTGAACCAATTATACGTGTCCTTAGACTGTACCAGAAGATATTTTAATGTCAAACACAGCATTAAAGGAACCTATGATCAATTATAAGTTCACAAAATTTATGATTTGCAAAACATCTGCTACGTTTTTGATAGAAACAAAATTAGCAAATTACAGCTCAGGCATTTCCTCTCTAGAGAAACTACAGTATTTGTATCCATACACACCTAGTATTTTCAAAATATTTAAATTATCATTACAACATGGAACATAATACAAACTTTTTGGACTAAATTCAATGGTAACTCCAAGCATTTTAAGCTTCATCATATTTACATGAGTGAATACAAATGTAAACATTTCTACAGCTAAAAAGCAACCACCTTTGACATAGTGGTAACCTCACATCATCAAATATGATGTTCTCAAATCTATGATGGGTTTTAAAGTTAAAAAAAAATCAAAGAGTTCAGAGTTACAAAAGCAGTACTGAAACACACTTGCTTAATGGAAGTCTTTGAATATACTGAAGATGTGAAGCCTGAACTAATCAATTTCTTCGCTGTGCCCTAGCCGGTCAGCCATGCTCTTTAATTTAATGAAACAAGAGTTTTAGATGAAATAGCACATATACATCAAGAAAGAATTGTATTGTTGCACTTTGAAATGTGTCCAACTGTGCAACTTCATCTAATGATAATTTTTTTAAGAGGCCATCGATTTCTGAAAGACTTATTGTACCAGCATCTTGATGAAAAAGTGGATGTCAGCATATCTACAGAATACTTATACCCTGCCATTAATGCTTTCTTTGGCAGACAATAACTACTCAATTGAAGGTCCTTTGGGCTGAGCAATCATTTAGCTTTTCTTCTCTTATGAGGTCCTTAGTGCCTTGTTCCAGTTCAATACTCTTTTTATTCACCATTATAGTAGCCATAAGTGTGAATTTTATGGGAACTTGCAAACTCAGTCATAACGAGCGCTTTCCAAGTCACTAATCTTTTCATGCTTTTAAAGTGCTAGGGCTTGAGCAACCATCAACATATGCTGCATAGTTAGGCTGATACAGGATTGCACCAACATGGAATTTCCTCCTAGAAATCTAATTCCTTGAAATCGTTAACATTAAGTGTATCTTTGCAGCAGAATTAAATAACTACATAGTAACATATTATTTTCTTGACATTTATTCAAATGTTTATATAGTCAAGCAGCAATTTATCAAACGATATATTTTTGCACTTTTAATCACTTTCCACCCATATTTTCAAAGCTATTATGAACACAGATGCTCCTGTATCAAGCTACACTGTAGATTTGATGGACTACATGAATTTCTTACCTGTTTGTGCATTTCAATATTTAATCCATACGACATTTCATAATACTGCAATTAAAATGGAAAAGAACCGCATTAAAGACAAGCACACTTTAACAATACTTTAACAAAACAATTAAGAAGCAAGAACTATATTCACCATCACATAGTGCCTCTGCATTTCAGTCTTTTCACTTGCCAACTTCTCACATTCCAATTTAAGGCTGGAAGAAAAAACAACAACAGGTATTATTAAATGTGTTGCTCATTGCATTAGCTTCTATTGACATTCTGAAGAGAAAAAGATTGGGAAACTGTTATAAGGTATTGTAGATTAAATACCAAGAAGTTTCAGCACACAGTTTACTACAATCTTCAGATTCAATTAACACAGTTTTAGTCACATGATAACAGAAATAATGGGAAACAAAGATTATTGCAGACTTCAGTCACACACTACATGAATGCTGGAATTACAGGATTCTTTAAGTTGTCCCTCTCCCAAGACAGACTACTAAAAGTCAAAACGAAATGGAGTTCTCATTTTCTGCTATTCTTTCTAAGCCATTATATTAAAACAGTTCAAAAGATCTAAAATTATATAGTGAAGACAAATGCTTATTTCTATCAATTTGCCTTTGAAAACAGTTGAACAAGTCATTATGAATATGCACCACAGAGTAGTACCTGGCCTTCCTACAATTAAAAGCCACATATGGACTAAAGTGTAATTTCAAGGACACCACTAAGTGCAAATTTAGCATCACTCATACACTTAACTGGCATACACAAAAAAGTAGCCTTCTAAATTGTAAATAAATCATAAAAAGGAGACCAACTGAATAATTTTTGATGAGCAATAGAACTAGCTGCAACCTGACACCTGTAAATAAGACTTCACTGAACACAGTAAAGTTTACTTCAAAGCAAGCATGCACTGTGCATTAACTATATTTCTACATGACACTAACTTCATTGGATTTTACTTCTGAACTGCCACAGCTGGGATAAAGGCCTATCACCACTAATCATTCAGAATACAAGGAACTTCAAGTAACAGTTTTGTTGCTTTGATCAGTCATCAGCAGCAGTTTACTGATATGTCAAAATAGCTCTTACTATCTTAAAACTTTGCTGTTTGAATACCACTTACCTGAATAGGCTTGATCTTTTGCATACACAGAAATGATCAGGCTGTATCTCAATTATTTTTGTCACAAATTAAGACAATACACCAACAGCCTGATCCTAAATTTGCTTCACTGTATTCCACTGATTTTGCTTACTCTATCTAAACAAACACAGCCTAAAACCTGTTTTTACAGACACAGATAATACATCTGTCCCCTAAAGTGGAATTCTATGAACATGTATTGGGGATCAAGTCTCACAAGTCTTCATGAAAATTACTTCTAAGCAAACATGTACAGGGTCAAATTGTTTGTGGCCAAGTTCAAGCATCATTTTTTGAAGAGGCACTAAAGCAAAGTAGAAGGTGCTTGCTGTGATTGCCACTCGCTAATTCCTAATATCCCATTATTGCTTTGTTTTCAGAATAATAAAGTTTAAGCAAGTTGTTCAGTCACTTAGTAACAGAATGCAAAAGTACAAGAACAGGTACAATACCTAACCAATTGTCAGTTCAGGTTCTTTCAAAAAAATATTGACAGCTCCTGTTAAAACACATTTTGGTAGGGGGAAGGAAGTTCACCTGGACTGTAGCAAATTATACAAATAAAGAGATTTGTGTGTGTGTGAGTGACAGGCCTTAAACTGACTCTACACGCCACCACCTGGGCACAAATACAAAGCACATTTTGAAGAAACAAAATACACTCCACTGAACAAGCATGCTATGTAAAAAGAAACCTGGAATCCCCAACACTAAAACTACCAGAGGTTGACAGAGCACAAGATCAATGAAGTGAAGAGGCCACACCCACCTGTGATACTGAGCTTGGAGGAACTGGAACTCCTCTTTGATGCGGTCTAGAGACTCTGGGATGGTGAACTTAAAGGGCTGTCCTGCAGCCTGATGTGGTGTCTGGGGAGGAAACAGAGTTGTGAGATAGCCATTGAGATAAGAAACCGAGTTATCTCCCCAATGAGCAATCCTAGGGCTCCGCCAAGTTTAGCAGACCCTCAATTACCCTGTCCATGTACTGAGGAGATATTGCCCAAAGGTTCCTTTGAGGATTCCCCAGCAGGCCCACCCAACATCTCTCTCATGCCTCATACTTTTATTTGCTTTCACCCTTAGCAATAGTTTTTGAATGGAGGGAGGGATCAGCCCAGAGGGAAGAATTTTGGTCCCAAGGGTTGGCACCCTACCAGGAAACTTCAAGAGCGCACCCTGGTTGCACTTGCAACACTTCTGGGGAGAGCAGGCTATCCACAGTCTGCCCTTCCAGCCACAGTCCACTCCTAGGCTACAGAGCTAAGAGGCCCAGAAGTGGCCTACCCTTCCCCGCCATGGGAAGGCAAACAAGTCCCAGAGTAAACAAAGGAGTAGAAGTCCCCAGACACCCAGCCGCAACGGGAAACTTCCAGGCAGCCCCTGCCAAGGGGAAACGGAATCCAGAAAGTTTCCCAGGCTTTTCCTATGGGCGGGCGGGGCTCCCCAACGGCAGGCGCTCTCTTTCCAATCGCCGCGGATTCTCTCGAGCAGCCGCTTCGCCGCCGCCGCCCCACCCAACCAGGCCATCTTTGCTCTGGGCCTGCCATCCCGCCCGGTGACAGGGGACAAGGAAGGAGGGGACCACTTACGGGATGACGACTCTGCGGGAACATGGCTCTGACGGCCGCCTTGCTTCTTTGCAGCTCAATCCTTGACGCGAGCCCCAAACTTTAGATCCCGAGGAACAGGGCGGGCGGGGGGAGGCGGCCACCGACAAGCGCACTACTCAGCCAGGAATCTCAGCGGCAGGATCATCCTCCCGCCGCTCCCTCGCGCCAGCCCA
>NW_015165292.1:312280-324474 GCF_001447785.1 Gekko japonicus
CGCTTCTCGGAGGGGAAGTAAACAAGCGCCCCTTTCTCGGCCGACGGCGAACTTGCGAGATGCAGTTGTGTGACCGGAAAGCCCGCGCGGAGGCGGCGGCGGGGGCTTCTTTTCCCTCGGGGGGGGGGGGGGAATCCAGCCAAGTCAAGTGCCCAGTCCGGGCGAGAGGGGGGCGAACTCCACAGCCCAGGAGGTCCAGCACAAAGGGCCGCGATGCTCCCGGCGAGAGACTCAAGGCCAGGTCACGCACGGGACACCGAGGAACAAATCAGGGGGCCCGGCCCAGGAAGAGAACGAAGTAGAGCACCCCTCCTCCGGAGAGTTGTAAATAAAGGATTCCGCCTCTCCCGACCCTCCCGACCCACCCACCGCAAACGGGACGCAAATCAACGGGCAGCTTCCCTAGGCCCACAGCGTATCGGACACCACGAGGCGATTCCCACAAGCCATACAAACACGCGGCAGGAAGAACAGCATCCTAAACAGGCGAGACTCCTCCCGCGGCCTCCCCTCTTGTCTTTTTTCTTGCTCAATCCCGGGCTAAAGTTCTCTCCAAGCTCCCTCGAGGAAACATCCAGGCCAAGGTGGGGAAAAGCCATACTCCCCCCCCCCCGAAAAAAAAAATCACAAGGATTCTTCCTCCATGGAAATAAGAGCAGAGTGGCTGTAGTAATAATAATAATTAAAAAAAAACTCCGCGGGACACACAACCTAGCTCGGCGGCGGCGGGATCTCGATAAACGGGACACAATGTATCCGCCCGCGCTGGTTACATTAACACGCGGTTTCACACTCCTTGAGCTAACCAGCCGCGTAGCCCCACCCAGAGAGAGGAGGGGGAGAGGTCAGTGGCCAATCGCCTGCGTCTGAACCAACGTGGGACCGTGACATCAAACCAATGGGAACTAATCCTAACAGACGTCGCCTCCCCTTCTCCCCCTTGCCTTTGCGATGAAGCCTTCTTAGCGGAGCTGCAGGACCCCTCTGAGCGAGCCAATGGGAGGCGGTGGAATGCTCAGACAGGCAGGGAGAATGGGAAGGTCGGTGAGAAGGAGAGTGGAGAGGCTGAGCTGTCAATCAAAGTAACGTGGGGGAGAGAGCGAGAGAAAGAGAGAGATGACTATGCCGGGCTTTCTTTTTTTATTATTATTATTATTCCTTTACCTTGCCCGCTCTCTCTAGAAATCTGTGAAAATAACACGGAGAGATAAATAATGCATCCCTGCTACAGGACAGGCAGTAGCTGGAGTCGGTTAGATGCTGCCCTGTTTAAGCTAATGGAGGAACGGGGACATGATGTTGCCTTGGAGGATGGCGTGTTCATACCTATCTGTATCAAAGTTTCCTCCGAACAACTCCTCTCTAGGGCTTAAGAAAATGTAGTCTCAACTCACCAGTGGTTTCCTTTAATTTGTCTGAAGGGCTAGTGTGAAATCAAGTGCCAGGGTGCCCCTGCAGAGCAATGGGCCACTTGGTGTAACCCCCTATTCCATAAATATATTTAGCTCATATTAAAAGCTATCAACTGTCCAAACATTCATGGCTGGCCAACTGCTTTGCTTTTTGCATATTAACTGATGGAAAAATAAATCCCAGTTCAAACCACCCCATTGATTGTTCATTTCATTGGGGGGACTTGATGGTCAAGATGCTCCACTTTGAAGACCCTGAGGGCATCTTTTTAACTCTACTGTCTTTTCTCCTTCACTTTCAGGCAAGTTGAAAACCCAAGGAGGAATTTTGGATAGTGGTACACTCACCCAGTAATTAACAAATGGATAAAAGAACTGCAATGTAAAAAAAAAACCCAAACCCTCCAACCCTGTGGATTCTGCCTTGGATTCTGTGCAATGTGAGCAGACTGGCCTATACTGTACAAATGACAGTTTTTCTACTTTTTGCTGCCACTGCAGTGTCTTGTGCCCCATCCCAAATGGATCATTGGACCCTCAGAAATATCATGGGTAAGAGGGGAGAAATGGCAAAAATCAATTTCTCCTGCAAGTGGGTGGGAAAGGATGTAAGTATCTAAGCCTCTGTCATCATCTAGTTACCTAATAACACAGATGCACCTCACTATCTAATCTCTAACTACTCCATGTCATCAGGCTATGGCAAGAAAGCCATATTATTTCCTATTGCACAAGCAATTTATTTTAAAACTTGATTAGCAGAACTCAGGAATTTCTATTAAAAATTGTAGCCTGGTAGTCCAATGTACACAGTTCATGTTTGGACCAGAAACCTATCTATTCCAGGGTTGTTGGTTTTTTACCACAGTTGCCAACTAAATGTCCCTAGAAAGCTTGCAATTAGGCTATGCATGCCTTTCATATAGTTAGTCATTCCCAGCAGCTGCTATTCAAAATACTGGTATAGAAAAAAGGATTAGACAGTTCTTGAATGCAAGTCAGTGTGGGCTGTGTTTTATGGAAACTGGATTTAGCATAACCTTACACTTACCTACAGAGAGAGAGAGAGAGAAGTTATACTTTGTGGTGGGAGAATGAAGTTTTCTCAAGAGATTAATTGCCTAAGTGTCCATGGAAGTCATTAGTTTAGGGGGGGGGGGTAATCCACAAACAGAAAAGGCTGGTGTTATGGCATGTCCATTTCCCTCCTTCTGAGGCAAGATTTTTCCTCCGTTTTTCTTTCCTTTTCTGACTGAGCTGCCCTAGTTATCTGTTCCCTTCTTTTCAGAAGAACTCTGGCTATACCAACCCTGTCACAGTATGATATTTTGGCTGTTGGCTCATCCCAGGAACCTGAGGGAAGGATCAGGAGCCCGCCTTAACTTAAATTAAATGGCACGCGAGGCATTTTGAAATTCAAAAATAACAGAATATTTTATATAACATAGAGGAGAAAGGTTGGGTGAAAGCAGAGGTGAAATTTCTGAGGTAAAATCAGAACATGCACAGACTTTAGTTATATTTTAGGCTAATGAGAATTTCTTAAGCTATTCACAGTTACTTAAATCTTTATGTTGAGAGGCTTTTGTTCCAGTGTCTCCCAAACACTCCAGTACAATTTCTTTGAGGTTTCTCTAACACTTTCCAATACCCAAACCCCTTCTCTTGAAACACCAATACTTGTCTTGTGTTTTTAACTGACTCTTAAGGTTTCTACAGGCAGTCTCTAACCACATCAGACCAGGAATCTCTTCACTCTTCACAGCTAAGATCTATCCCCTTTCCTTGGCCTGAATAGGAGTCTTCATCTAACTACCCGTTTGTCCTTGCCAACTTTCCCCAGTTCTCCTGTCTGTGTTAAAACTGCTCTCAGTCAAGGCAGAAATCTGACTGAATCTCTCCTCAGCATGTAGCTCTATAGTCTATTTCTGCTCAGCTGATGCTAACCAATCAGATTGCTTGGATCAGCCTGTCACTCAAGGCTCTCTGTGTCTGTGAAGAATTAACCCTTCACAGTCCTTTAGTTGTTTGCACA
Source organism: Gekko japonicus (assembly GCF_001447785.1). Classification (NCBI taxonomy): domain Eukaryota; kingdom Metazoa; phylum Chordata; class Lepidosauria; order Squamata; family Gekkonidae; genus Gekko; species Gekko japonicus. The sequence goes on from NW_015165292.1 coordinate 315,728, forward strand.
GCACTTTTAAAAGTAAGCACTTTAAGCTTTTAAAAGTGCAGCCCATCACAGCTGGATTCTCAATGTGCCCCCACTGGGTCTGGATTTCATCATATGCTTCTTTTAGAAAGTGGCCTAGAATTCATCACTATTCGTACTTAACATTTATTTAGTGCACAGAAGTAACATAGTTTCTTACCTAGAGGGTTTATAAACCTACTGTGGTCTGCGTGCTGGTTTTCTGACTACTGTAATGTCCAATAGTGATAATTCTTTTAAAGTGTCTCTATTAAAACAGTATTTGCACTTGCACTTAACTCACTCTCAGAGCTGGCAAGAGAGAAAACTTGTTCTTGTTTAATCAAGTATAACGTTGTCTCTGCACTGACACTGTGTCTGATGCCAGCAACACTAAACTGCCCCCATGGCATAACCATAGCAAGGAGGATGCAGGGCAGGAGAAAGCACCTATGATACCAGAGCTGGGCAGCTGCAGTCTATGGGTCACATCTGACCCATAGGAGCTTTTAATCTGATTCTCAAGCTCCAGCCAGAAGAGCTGTCACAAATTTCTTCTGTGGGCTGCTGCAGACCAGAGAAGTAAATGACCAGACATTCTTTTCTATAAAAAATTCTGAAGTATTCAGCTCCTGTTATCCAGATCCAGGACTCATCTTCTGTACACAAAGAGTGGGTAGCTGATCTTTGCTTCTGGTTCATGGCACACTTCTTGAAGGCCCTGACCTTTGGAGAGGGAACTTTTCAGCACTGTTAGATGGGGAATTAAAAAGCCCCTGTGCATGTGTGGGCCATCATAGTGGTGCTCTGGATCTTGGCCTCTGTATTAGCCAGTAGGCACAGCATATCTCTCACAAGTAACACTAAGCATATGTAACATTGCATTACATTATATCTGCTCTGCACATACACACATTAGCTTATCAGTGGTTTTCACTTCTATAGCACATGGGTTCAACAGTAAGCAAGCCAGTGTGTAAAGCATTCCCAAACTGTTGAAAGTCACTGGCTTACACTGCCAGCCTAAACACCAGTTACACCAAGCCCACTCATTCTGCCTAGGACAACACTACTAGATCCCAAGTGATAGTAGCAAGGAGTACCATATTTAGCAATGAAGTTACAATTACAGCAAAAACATTCTGTCCCGTTTAAATGGTATAATTGTGTTAAATGAGATAACTACTCATATTTGTGTAAGTCTATGGAAGTGGGAGCTACAGACAGAGAACCAACATTAGTGTAGAATTATAATTGTTAAGCTTAGGTTAGGGTTTAATTTTAACTTGTTGGCACAAGTTGTTGATATGACCTAAAGAGAAAAGCAATGCAAACAGTGCGTTTTGCAACATCATGAAGAGCCGCTTCTCTGAATCCCCACCCTGACTTGCTTATACCTCTGTTGAGTAGGCCATGTAATCTTATTGATCAAATTTAATTTTTGCAGGGCATGTTTTAACACATACCAAGAGAGCATTCTGTTTTTCATGTTCTTCAGAACAAGTGTTTTTGAGCCACCTGAGGGTTTGGCTTAGATACCAGAGAGCATTTATCAGCCTCTTCTATTGGCACTACAATAGAAGATTTATGGAATATTTAAAGTAATACATGCTGGCTCATTTACAGGTTTAACAATTACTCTTGTTCATCATCACTTGATGGTTTGTTGACAATAATCTTCTCTTTATTACATTGATTCACAAATTTAGTCAAAGATTATTAGCTACCTTGGTAGATCACAGGGAAGTTCATATACACTAAGGGCTTTTTATTTTTTGGCTTCATGCCTTGGATGGTTTAGACAATTTTTTAAAAATCCCCTTGCAGTGACCTGTGTAATGCACCCCAAAGAAATTCCCACAGAACTGGGTTAAATGTATGAATCAACACTTAATGAATGCTCTGCCCAAGGAGTCAGTCGGACACTGAACTCTTTCATATATCTGATGTTGTACAAAAATGGGGGGAAAGTCATTAGAAATTGCTTAGAAGACAAACATAGCTATTTCCATGCAATGACAAGAGATATTTGTAATTCTTTTCTAATTTCCCACAATTGTACAAATACTACACTAACTCTCATTATAAAATTTGCTTTGTGATCTTAGAGTCACCCTAGAGAAGAAAAGAACATATAAAAGAATACTAGATGCTATGTTTCTTTAAGGCAAAAAGAAGGGGTGAAGGAACTCACATATGATCAGCAACCACTAACAGCATCATTGAAATCATACGAAATGTGAGAAAACTTGTCTCAAAAATTATACCCTAACTAATGAAAGAAACACCAGAAATAAGATCAACAAAACAGAGCTTTTATTTGCATGTACTTTCCAAAAGCAATGCCAGTTACGACATAATTCTCATATGTTGTCAGCATTTCTCCAGTTACAAGATTATTCAGTCAACTATCAGTTCACACTCCAGCAGACCATATCTCAATTGCTGGTCTTCCTCAGCAGTTTGTATTCAAGCCTTGACTCAAAGAACAGTCAACTTGCATAAATTGTTGACTCTTAAAATACAACTGTTTATATTATAGAGATATGAGATTAATTCTGAATAGAAATATACATTAAATCAAATTTTGCCACTATATAAGAAATCCTACTTCATTAGAGTTTCCTTGAGTTGAACATATATTATCATAGGCAGATGTCAACTATAATTATAAGGGCATAAGAGTAATAAAGCTTTGCCTTGCTCATTAAAACTACTAATAAAGGTTTATATGACAAAGAGTATCTCTTGTATTCACAAACTGGATTTTAAACCTATGTTCAATTGCATCAAACTAACAGTGCAACCCTAAGGGCCATCTGTGCTACAGTGGCATGGTGCAGGTCTAATCAAGGAGCAGCTTCTCTGCTCCCTAAAGGGTTCCAGCCAAGACCAGGAGGCAGGAAAAACTCTGGGCTGCTGCAGGGCTTTGGATTTCACGACTCTTCTCCTCCAAGCTGAAACCCAACATCTCTCGATTCTAGCTCCCACCTCCACCCCTTCCTCGTGTGGCTGGAGAGAGCATACTGGAGCCACAGGGAAACTGACCAGCCACTTGGGGAAGGGGTGGAGGTGGCAGCAGTGGGAAAGCAAGCTGTGCTTGGGGAAGGAGCAGCAGTGGTGGCAGTGGGCCTGGGCTGGATGAAAGTCGTGGAGCCTTGGCAGGAAGTCAGGGAGGTGGGCCCTGAAATGCCCCACTGTAGCTACAGGCCTGGGCTTGGCTGTCACAGGGGACAGAGGTGCTTGGTTGCACCCTTAGTTGGCATCCTCTGCTCCTCTAGGCCTTTTGGGGCATGGCTGTTCCAATGGGAGGCACTCAAGTTCTATGAGTTATGTCCTATTTTCTGTGTTGGAAAAATGGGCAAAACAGTTAAATATTCAGAGATTGCAATGGGTCTTTGCTTCACTGGAGAGGAGGCATTTTCTTCTATGTAAAAATATTTCTAAGGGAAGGGTTCACAGGAAATCTACAAATAACAAAGACACTTAAGGCTACATATTTACACATTGACCACATGGTGTACAACAATGAAGATTCTTCTTCTTCTTGTCCCCTAGAAGGAAATCACCTGAATACATTAACCAATGATTGTGAGTAAACAGACTTCAGTTTTGCAGGCTTTGTTTCCATTGGCTCTGTTCCAGGTTTCCTTCCAGGTCAGTCTAAACAATAGCCCACAAGGTAAACACATTTAATCCTATATTTCCAACACCCCTTCTCAAGGTCTAACATGTAAGTCATTATACATGCACATACAACAAACATCATTCATGATTCACTTTAACATTTGGATCAACCATATTCAACATTTCACGAAGATGTTCAAATTCTTCTTTGGTCGGTGGCTTAGTCAAAATGTCAGCTACCATTTCCTCTGTGTGACAATGTTCAATCTCAATTAGCTTCTTCTATTACAGATCTCTCACTAGTGCCTACTTAATATCAATAGACCTAGTTTTCACTTTGGTGCTTTCTCCCTTGCATAATACAAGCTTGATTGTCTTCAAACATAAGTACAGGTACAGGTTCTCTTATTCTAAAGTCCTTCAACAAATGAAAAATCCATTCAAGTTCACTGCAGGCACTTTCTGCTGAGACACACTCAGCTTCTGCTGTAGACTGTGCCACAACAGTTTGCTTTCTACTAGTCCAGACTATTAGTCCATCTCCATAGAAGAATAGATATCCACTTGTTGACTTGAAATCGTTCGATTCTTCTCCCCAGTTGGCATCCATATATTCGACTAGTCTTGGCCCTTCAGATGGTGCAATTTTCAGTTCTAAGTCCATTGTTCCTTTCAGGTGCCTTGTTAGTTTCTTTACTGCACTCCAATCATTTTTTAACAATATATTTATTGGGTTTTTAAAATAATGAACACACATAACATAACTTTATGACAAGAACATCTTACACACCAAGGCTATAAATATTTCCTAAACAACAACCTAGCCAAGCAAGAAAAATTATATTTTTCTTATATTCTGTCCACAGAGCAATTCCAAATTGAGTACAAACATCAATTAGAAATGTTTTTAAGATATAACTATTTCAGGCCCCTGTCACACGGGCAGGAAACTGCAGAGGAGAAGTGTGGCTGTTTGCCCCGGGTCAAACTAACATGCAGTAAAGCGATCAGACCTACTGTGGAGGTTCTGTGGAGGTACTGTGGAGGTTCCATGGCAAGGGAGAGGTGCCGATCACAACACACGCCTGCGCGCAATGAAGAAGCGCGCGGCGCGGCGAACTGGTTTTCTTTTTTTTGTGTACACTACGAATGCGCATGCTCCATTGGGTGCGTGTGCGCATCCACGGAGACGTGGGGAAAAAAAAACCTTTTCCGCAAGGGGACATGGGCGGGCGCCGGATACCACCGGAAACGCGATCAGACGCCCGCCCTTGCCCCGCAGTTTCTGGAAACTAGTACCTCCAAGGTACTAGTTTTTTGCTGCGCTTTTTCGGCAGGAAGCCTCAGTTGTGCCACGGAAGCGCTACGCTTCCCAGATGTGCTGGTGAGATCGCGACCGGAAACTCCGCTTGTGTTCCGTATCTCTTGCGTGGCTAATGTTGCGTGTGACCGCAGCCTCATTTGTTAAACTATAATAATATTTTAAAATAATTAGTTTAACAAGTTAGCATTTAAAAGCAGCATTATCTTCTCCTGACAAAGTTCTTATAATTCCTGTCTACTCCAATAGCCTGTAAAATTCTTGTTTCTAATATAAACTTGAGTTATAGGTTTCAAATTTTATATATTTTAGGGTTTTTTCCCTTTTAAATTTTCATTATCGAACTCCAAATTATTAAATTTAAATTACTGTTTTAATGAAGCTATGACCGTTTTAATAGTCTTAACTTATAAGTGGTACTATATTAGCATCCAAATTCCTCCTTACTGGGATTTCTCAGGTGGTTACAGTGTTATGCTAGTTCTCCCAAATATTCTCCTATATAACTATCAGCAAAGAATATTACAACTTTAATACACCATATACTGGAACCACTTTCAACCATTGTTAATTTCACATTGTACATATATTAAATCAGTTTTAACACTGTTCGTAATATCTGCCTCAACATCGAGATACTAGGTAGTCCATATCAATCCCAATCTCCAATTTTATCATCCATAACTAAATGTTCCAAATTCGGTTTCTCATTCTTATAATTATAATATCTTGGCCCTACCCAGTTCATCTTCACCTTCATTTAGTTAATCATCTATTATAATCTGCTTCACTTAAACTAATCTGAATTCATGTCTAATTTGCGAGGTCAATTTATTCCAACTAAGCATATATCAGAAAAATACACATTGCATCCCTTCCATATAATTTTTTTCCTGTAGATCAACAGTCTACTTTTTTGAAACAGCATGTCTACATGTATTTTTCCCTTGCAGGTGTGGTAATTTGCCAGACTCCCCCCTTTAGCTCTCAACAGGTCGTGCTCCCACATTATACTGTCCACTTTAAATTTCCATGCACGTCTCTTATTTCTTTTCCTTTTCCAATTTTTTTCCTTTCAAAGAGTAGTCTTTGCACCTTCTTTTGGGATGCCTCTATCTTTAATTGAGTCAATTTTGTTGTTGTCTTTCCCACTCCAATCATAATGGTTAGGCGAACTCACTTTTCTGCATAAGATACCAACTGCTGCTGTGATGTTAGGCCTCATGGTTTTGCTAAAGTAGAGAAGTATTCCAACTGCTTTTCTGTATTTTCCAATGTCTTTGAGAGGTGTTCCATCCTTTTCCTTTAGATATGTAGATTCAAGTGGTATGGATGACACGTTGCAGTTTTTCATACCAATAGCTTCTATAAAGTCCATAATTTTTCATTTCTGGCATAGAAGAAAGGTTCCATCATCGAGTCTTTCAATTTATATTCCGAGGTAGTGTTTTACATCTCCAAGTTGTTTGACTTCTACTTCCTTGTTCAGTCCATCAGCTATTTCTTTAATATCCTCTCTGCATTGACAAGACACAATCAAGTCATCAATGTAAACAAGAACGTACTGGTATTGTCCATTTTTAATTCTAGTGTACAGGTGAGGTTCAGCTTTCCTTTGCTCAAAGCCTTGCTTCTGCAATAGTCCTGTAATTTTGTCATACTAGGCCTTTGCTCCTTGTTTTAGTCCACAGAGTCCTTTGTTGAGTCTGTAAACATAATTTTCTTGTCCTTTGACTTTGAAACCCTCAGGTTGTTCCATAAATATTTCCTCAGATAGTTCTCCATTGAGGAATGCTGTCTTTATATCCAGATGCTCTACAATCATGTCTCTTGATGCTGTGACACTAAGAAGTGTTCTGAACATTGCAGAAGAACTGGAGCAAAAGTCTCAAAGTAGTAAGTCCCATATTCTTGTGAATAGCCACTAGCTACTAGGTGTGCTTTGTATAGTTCTACAGTCCCATCTTCTTTATGCTATACCCATTTGCATCCAACAGACTTTCTGCCTGGAGGTAACTTTTTAAGAGTCCATGCTTCTTTTTTATATATGGATAGTATTTCCTGTTCCATTGCTTCAATCCATATGTCTCTTTCATTCACAGGCAGGTTGCATACTTCTTTCAGTTCTTAGGTTCTTTTGCAGATTGTACAGTTTCATAAAATCCATATTTCTTTGGTGGTTGCCCTTTAGTGTTTCTTTCTGATTGTCTCACACTGGTGGTGGGTTCTGTCGTGGGTTCTGCTGCCTCCTCTGGTGCGGGTCCCACTTCCCTTTCTGTTCTGGTAGTTTCTTCAGAAGGTAGACCTGCTGGTTCCCCGGTGGTCACCACAGGTAACCATGCAACCAATTCTTCAGGAGCAGTCTCAGAACTCTTTGGATCAGTTGCACTGGAAGCACACAGCAAATTGCTTTCATCGACATACACAACATTTCGTTCCCCAACTGTGTGATTTTGGAGGTTGTATATCCTGTATCCTTTTCCACCAATAGGATACCCTACTACAAGTCCGATTTCAGCTCTGGGGTCAAGTTTTCCCCTTTTCTCTTTTGTTATGTGAACATACCCTTTGGAATAAAAAGCTTTGATGTGCTTTTGTCCGGGATGCTTTCCAAACCAAGCCTCAAATGGAGTGGTTCCAGTTACCTTTGAGGGTACTCTATTGTGTAAATACACTGCTGTGTTGACAGCCTCACCCCATAGGGTGTTTGGTAGACCAGAAGGTATTAGCATAGCCCTACACATATCCTGGATTGTTCTGTTCAGCTTTTCAGAAGAGCCATTGTGTTGAGGTGAGTGCAGGATAGACACTTTGTGTTCAATCCCTTCAAGTTCTAGAAATCTTTTAAATTTGCATTGCAATATTCTCCACCCCATTGGTGCGTAAGCTTTGGGGTGCTTGGCCAAACTTGTTTTTAATTGTGGCCACATAGCATTTGAATTTATTGAGCGTCTCATCCTTGCTCTTCAAAGAAAATCTACAAAACAATAAAGACACCTAAGGCTACATATTTACACATTGACCACATGGTCTACAACAATGAAAATTCTTCTTCTTCTTGACCCCTAGAAGGAAATCACCTGAATACATTAACCAATGATTGTGAGTAAACAGACTTCAGTTTCACAGGCTTTGTTTCCATTGGCTCTGTGCCAGGTTTCCTTCCAGGTCAGTCTAAACAATCGCCCACAAGGTAAACACATTTAACCCTATAATGACTGAATTTTAGACCTTGCAACACACATATTTCCAAAATTCTGCTGGCATAACTTTCTGCCACTGATTGGGAGGGGGCATTACCGAGCTGAAACAACTTAGGGAGTTGATTACTTTCCACCATTACTTTCTGATCTGCACACTTCTACTCTGGTGCAGGGACTTACACCACTGGCTCACCAGTGGAAAGCCATTACAGAGCTGCAATGACAGCTGAGAGTTGTGGGGTGGTGCTGGGGTTCTGCACCAGTGTAACTGTGACTTGGAGATATGCCAGCATAATAGCTAGTTGGCTCCCTTAGTGCTTTGCCCCTGCCCCTTAGGATTGCACTGTAAGTGGATCTTATTGTCTTCAAAAAACAAAGGGTTATGCTGCTCTTATACAGGAAAGAAGTGCCATGATGTGGTTGTTACTTACTCCACTCAAATTGCCTGCCATGTATACAGTCTGGTTTGGAATAGTCTGGCTGCTTCCACACAGAGGTATTTCTTCACTTTGTGTCCAAATTGGATTGTTTTGGAGCACTCACATAACAGTGTGTTCTAAGTGTTTTTCAGTCATCCTTTCCCTGTCCTCAGTTCACTC